>NW_027182734.1:0-87980 GCF_040807025.1 Struthio camelus
CCCCCTCGGACGCCTTTTCCCGCCTCCCCCGCTCCTCTCCCCCTCACTTCCGGTTTCCGCCTCCCACTTCCGGGTTTCCGCCTCCCACTTCCGGGTTCCAACAAATCCCCTCCCCCGCCCTCCCCAAACACTTTTTTACACCCTTTCACACCCTCGGACGCCTTTTCCCGCCTCCCCCGCTCCTCTCCCCCTCACTTCCGGTTTCCGCCTCCCACTTCCGGGTTTCCGCCTCCCACTTCTGGGTTCCAACAAATCCCCTCCCCCGCCCTCACCAAACACTTTTTGACACCGTTTCACCCCCTCGGGCGCCTCTTCCCGCCTCCCCCGCTCCTCTCCCCCTCACTTCCGGTTTCCGCCTCCCACTTCCGGGTTTCCGCCTCCCACTTCCGGGTTCCAACAAATCCCCTCCCCCGCCCTCCCCAAACACTTTTTTACACCGTTTCACCCCCTCGGACGCCTTTTCCCGCCTCCCCCGCTCCTCTCCCCCTCACTTCCGGTTTCCGCCTCCCACTTCCGGGTTTCCGCCTCCCACTTCCGGGTTCCACCCAATCCCCTCCCCCGCCCTCCCCAAACACTTTTTTACACCGTTTCACCCCCTCGGACGCCTTTTCCCGCCTCCCCCGCTCCTCTCCCCCTCACTTCCGGTTTCCGCCTCCCACTTCCGGGTTTCCGCCTCCCACTTCCGGGTTCCACCCAATCCCCTCCCCCGCCCTCCCCAAACACTTTTTTGACACCGTTTCACCCCCTCGGGCGCCTTTTCCCGCCTCCCCCGCTCCTCTCCCCCTCACTTCCGGTTTCGGCCTCCCACTTCCGGGTTTCCGCCTCCCACTTCCGGCTTCCAACAAATCCCCTCCCCCGCCCTCCCCAAACACTTTTTTACACCGTTTCACCCCCTCGGACGCCTTTTCCCGCCTCCCCCGCTCCTCTCCCCCTCACTTCCGGTTTCGGCCTCCCACTTCCGGGTTTCCGCCTCCCACTTCCGGGTTCCACCCAATCCCCTCCCCCGCCCTCCCCAAACACTTTTTTACACCGTTTCACCCCCTCGGACGCCTTTTCCCGCCTCCCCCGCTCCTCTCCCCCTCACTTCCGGTTTCCGCCTCCCACTTCCGGGTTTCCGCCTCCCACTTCCGGGTTCCACCCAATCCCCTCCCCCGCCCTCCCCACACACTTTTTTACACCGTTTCACCCCCTCGGACGCCTTTTCCCGCCTCCCCCGCTCCTCTCCCCCTCACTTCCGGTTTCCGCCTCCCACTTCCGGGTTTACGCCTCCCACTTCCGGGTTCCAACAAATCCCCTCCCCCGCCCTCCCCAAACACTTTTTGACACCGTTTCACCCCCTCGGACGCCTTTTCCCGCCTCCCCCGCTCCTCTCCCCCTCACTTCCGGTTTCCGCCTCCCACTTCCGGGTTTCCGACTCCCACTTCCGGGTTCCACCCAATCCCCTCCCCCGCCCTCCCCAAACACTTTTTGACACCGTTTCACCCCCTCGGACGCCTTTTCCCGCCTCCCCCGCTCCTCTCCCCCTCACTTCCGGTTTCGGCCTCCCACTTCCGGGTTTCCGCCTCCCACTTCCGGGTTCCAACAAATCCCCTCCCCCGCCCTCCCCAAACACTTTTTGACACCCTTTCACCCCCTCGGACGCCTTTTCCCGCCTCCCCCGCTCCTCTCCCCCTCACTTCCGGTTTCGGCCTCCCACTTCCGGGTTTCCGCCTTCCACTTCCGGGTTCCACCAAATCCCCTCCCCCGCCCTCCCCAAACACTTTTTTACACCCTTTCACACCCTCGGACGCCTTTTCCCGCCTCCCCCGCTCCTCTCCCCCTCACTTCCGGTTTCCGCCTCCCACTTCCGGGTTTCCGCCTCCCACTTCTGGGTTCCAACAAATCCCCTCCCCCGCCCTCACCAAACACTTTTTGACACCGTTTCACCCCCTCGCGCGCCTCTTCCCGCCTCCCCCGCTCCCTCTCCCCCTCACTTCCGGTTTCCGCCTCCCACTTCCGGGTTTCCGCCTCCCACTTCCGGGTTCCACCAAATCCCCTCCCCCGCCCTCCCCAAACACTTTTTGACACCGTTTCACCCCCTCGGACGCCTTTTCCCGCCTCCCCCGCTCCTCTCCCCCTCACTTCCGGTTTCCGCCTCCCACTTCCGGGTTTCCGCCTTCCACTTCCGGGTTCCACCCAATCCCCTCCCCCGCCCTCCCCAAACACTTTTTTACACCGTTTCACCCCCTCGGGCGCCTTTTCCCGCCTCCCCCGCTCCTCTCCCCCTCACTTCCGGTTTCCGCCTCCCACTTCCGGGTTTCCGCCTCCCACTTCCGGGTTCCAACAAATCCCCTCCCCCGCCCTCCCCAAACACTTTTTGACACCGTTTCACCCCCTCGGACGCCTTTTCCCGCCTCCCCCCGCTCCTCTCCCCCTCACTTCCGGTTTCCGCCTCCCACTTCCGGGTTTCCGCCTCCCACTTCCGGGTTCCAACAAATCCCCTCCCCCGCCCTCCCCACACACTTTTTGACACCGTTTCACCCCCTCGGGCGCCTTTTCCCGCCTCCCCCGCTCCTCTCCCCCTCACTTCCGGTTTCGGCCTCCCACTTCCGGGTTTCCGCCTCCCACTTCCGGGTTCCAACAAATCCCCTCCCCCGCCCTCCCCAAACACTTTTTGACACCGTTTCACCCCCTCGGGCGCCTTTTCCCGCCTCCCCCGCTCCTCTCCCCCTCACTTCCGGTTTCCGCCTCCCACTTCCGGGTTTCCGCCTCCCACTTCCGGGTTCCACCCAATCCCCTCCCCCGCCCTCCCCAAACACTTTTTTACACCGTTTCACCCCCTCGGACGCCTTTTCCCGCCTCCCCCGCTCCTCTCCCCCTCACTTCCGGTTTCGGCCTCCCACTTCCGGGTTTCCGCCTCCCACTTCCGGGTTCCACCCAATCCCCTCCCCCGCCCTCCCCAAACACTTTTTGACACCGTTTCACCCCCTCGCACGCCTTTTCCCGCCTCCCCCGCTCCTCTCCCCCTCACTTCCGGTTTCCGCCTCCCACTTCCGGGTTTCCGCCTCCCACTTCCGGGTTCCACCCAATCCCTTCCCCGCCCTCCCCAAACACTTTTTGACACCGTTTCACCCCCTCGGACGCCTTTTCCCGCCTCCCCCGCTCCTCTCCCCCTCACTTCCGGTTTCCGCCTCCCACTTCCGGGTTTCCGCCTCCCACTTCCGGGTTCCACCCAATCCCCTCCCCCGCCCTCCCCAAACACTTTTTGACACCGTTTCACCCCCTCGGACGCCTTTTCCCGCCTCCCCCGCTCCTCTCCCCCTCACTTCCGGTTTCCGCCTCCCACTTCCGGGTTTCCGCCTCCCACTTCCGGGTTCCACCCAATCCCCTCCCCCGCCCTCCCCAAACACTTTTTGACACCGTTTCACCCCCTCGCGCGCCTTTTCCCGCCTCCCCCGCTCCTCTCCCCCTCACTTCCGGTTTCGGCCTCCCACTTCCGGGTTTCCGCCTCCCACTTCCGGGTTCCACCCAATCCCCTCCCCCGCCCTCCCCAAACACTTTTTGACACCGTTTCACCCCCTCGGACGCCTTTTCCCGCCTCCCCCGCTCCTCTCCCCCTCACTTCCGGTTTCCGCCTCCCACTTCCGGGTTTCCGCCTCCCACTTCCGGGTTCCACCCAATCCCCTCCCCCGCCCTCCCCAAACACTTTTTTACACCGTTTCACCCCCTCGGACGCCTTTTCCCGCCTCCCCCGCTCCTCTCCCCCTCACTTCCGGTTTCGGCCTCCCACTTCCGGGTTTCCGCCTCCCACTTCCGGGTTCCACCCAATCCCCTCCCCCGCCCTCCCCAAACACTTTTTTACACCGTTTCACCCCCTCGGACGCCTTTTCCCGCCACCCCCGCTCCTCTCCCCCTCACTTCCGGTTTCGGCCTCCCACTTCCGGGTTTCCGCCTCCCACTTCCGGGTTCCACCCAATCCCCTCCCCCGCCCTCCCCACACACTTTTTTACACCGTTTCACCCCCTCGGACGCCTTTTCCCGCCTCCCCCGCTCCTCTCCCCCTCACTTCCGGTTTCCGCCTCCCACTTCCGGGTTTCCGCCTCCCACTTCCGGGTTCCAACAAATCCCCTCCCCCGCCCTCCCCAAACACTTTTTGACACCGTTTCACCCCCTCGGACGCCTTTTCCCGCCTCCCCCGCTCCTCTCCCCCTCACTTCCGGTTTCCGCCTCCCACTTCCGGGTTTCCGCCTCCCACTTCCGGGTTCCACCCAATCCCCTCCCCCGCCCTCCCCAAACACTTTTTGACACCGTTTCACCCCCTCGGACGCCTTTTCCCGCCTCCCCCGCTCCTCTCCCCCTCACTTCCGGTTTCGGCCTCCCACTTCCGGGTTTCCGCCTTCCACTTCCGGGTTCCAACAAATCCCCTCCCCCGCCCTCCCCAAACACTTTTTGACACCGTTTCACCCCCTCGGACGCCTTTTCCCGCCTCCCCCGCTCCTCTCCCCCTCACTTCCGGTTTCCGCCTCCCACTTCCGGGTTTCCGCCTCCCACTTCCGGGTTCCACCAAATCCCCTCCCCCGCCCTCACCAAACACTTTTTTACACCGTTTCACCCCCTCGCACGCCTTTTCCCGCCTCCCCCCGCTCCTCTCCCCCTCACTTCCGGTTTCCGCCTCCCACTTCCGGGTTTCCGCCTCCCACTTCCGGGTTCCAACAAATCCCCTCCCCCGCCCTCCCCAAACACTTTTTGACACCGTTTCACCCCCTCGGACGCCTTTTCCCGCCTCCCCCGCTCCTCTCCCCCTCACTTCCGGTTTCCGCCTCCCACTTCCGGGTTTACGCCTTCCACTTCCGGGTTCCACCAAATCCCCTCCCCCGCCCTCCCCAAACACTTTTTGACACCGTTTCACCCCCTCGGACGCCTTTTCCCGCCTCCCCCGCTCCTCTCCCCCTCACTTCCGGTTTCCGCCTCCCACTTCCGGGTTTCCGCCTCCCACTTCCGGGTTCCACCCAATCCCCTCCCCCGCCCTCCCCAAACACTTTTTTACACCGTTTCACCCCCTCGCACGCCTTTTCCCGCCTCCCCCGCTCCTCTCCCCCTCACTTCCGGTTTCCGCCTCCCACTTCCGGGTTTCCGCCTCCCACTTCCGGGTTCCAACAAATCCCCTCCCCCGCCCTCCCCAAACACTTTTTGACACCGTTTCACCCCCTCGCACGCCTTTTCCCGCCTCCCCCGCTCCTCTCCCCCTCACTTCCGGTTTCCGCCTCCCACTTCCGGGTTTCCGCCTCCCACTTCCGGGTTCCAACAAATCCCCTCCCCCGCCCTCCCCACACACTTTTTGACACCGTTTCACCCCCTCGCACGCCTTTTCCCGCCTCCCCCGCTCCTCTCCCCCTCACTTCCGGTTTCCGCCTCCCACTTCCGGGTTTCCGCCTCCCACTTCCGGGTTCCAACAAATCCCCTCCCCCGCCCTCCCCAAACACTTTTTGACACCGTTTCACCCCCTCGGGCGCCTTTTCCCGCCTCCCCCGCTCCTCTCCCCCTCACTTCCGGTTTCGGCCTCCCACTTCCGGGTTTCCGCCTCCCACTTCCGGGTTCCACCCAATCCCCTCCCCCGCCCTCCCCAAACACTTTTTGACACCGTTTCACCCCCTCGGACGCCTTTTCCCGCCTCCCCCGCTCCTCTCCCCCTCACTTCCGGTTTCGGCCTCCCACTTCCGGGTTTCCGCCTCCCACTTCCGGGTTCCACCCAATCCCCTCCCCCGCCCTCCCCAAACACTTTTTGACACCGTTTCACCCCCTCGCACGCCTTTTCCCGCCTCCCCCGCTCCTCTCCCCCTCACTTCCGGTTTCGGCCTCCCACTTCCGGGTTTCCGCCTCCCACTTCCGGGTTCCAACAAATCCCCTCCCCCGCCCTCCCCAAACACTTTTTTACACCCTTTCACCCCCTCGGGCGCCTCTTCCCGCCTCCCCCGCTCCTCTCCCCCTCACTTCCGGTTTCCGCCTCCCACTTCCGGGTTTCCGCCTCCCACTTCCGGGTTCCAACAAATCCCCTCCCCCGCCCTCCCCAAACACTTTTTGACACCGTTTCACCCCCTCGGACGCCTTTTCCCGCCTCCCCCGCTCCTCTCCCCTCACTTCCGGTTTCCGCCTCCCACTTCCGGGTTTCCGCCTCCCACTTCCGGGTTCCACCCAATCCCTTCCCCGCCCTCCCCAAACACTTTTTGACACCGTTTCACCCCCTCGGACGCCTTTTCCCGCCTCCCCCGCTCCTCTCCCCCTCACTTCCGGTTTCCGCCTCCCACTTCCGGGTTTCCGCCTTCCACTTCCGGGTTCCACCAAATCCCCTCCCCGCCCTCACCAAACACTTTTTTACACCGTTTCACCCCCTCGGACGCCTTTTCCCGCCTCCCCCGCTCCTCTCCCCCTCACTTCCGGTTTCCGCCTCCCACTTCCGGGTTTCCGCCTCCCACTTCCGGGTTCCAACAAATCCCCTCCCCCGCCCTCCCCAAACACTTTTTGACACCGTTTCACCCCCTCGGACGCCTTTTCCCGCCTCCCCCGCTCCTCTCCCCCTCACTTCCGGTTTCCGCCTCCCACTTCCGGGTTTCCGCCTTCCACTTCCGGGTTCCACCCAATCCCCTCCCCCGCCCTCCCCAAACACTTTTTTACACCGTTTCACCCCCTCGCACGCCTTTTCCCGCCACCCCCGCTCCTCTCCCCCTCACTTCCGGTTTCCGCCTCCCACTTCCGGGTTTCCGCCTCCCACTTCCGGGTTCCACCCAATCCCCTCCCCCGCCCTCCCCACACACTTTTTGACACCGTTTCACCCCCTCGGACGCCTTTTCCCGCCTCCCCCGCTCCTCTCCCCCTCACTTCCGGTTTCCGCCTCCCACTTCCGGGTTTCCGCCTCCCACTTCCGGGTTCCAACAAATCCCCTCCCCCGCCCTCCCCAAACACTTTTTTACACCGTTTCACCCCCTCGGACGCCTTTTCCCGCCTCCCCCGCTCCTCTCCCCCTCACTTCCGGTTTCCGCCTCCCACTTCCGGGTTTCCGCCTCCCACTTCCGGGTTCCACCCAATCCCCTCCCCCGCCCTCCCCAAACACTTTTTTACACCGTTTCACCCCCGCGGACGCCTTTTCCCGCCTCCCCCGCTCCTCTCCCCCTCACTTCCGGTTTCCGCCTCCCACTTCCGGGTTTCCGCCTTCCACTTCCGGGTTCCAACAAATCCCCTCCCCCGCCCTCCCCAAACACTTTTTGACACCGTTTCACCCCCTCGGACGCCTTTTCCCGCCACCCCCGCTCCTCTCCCCCTCACTTCCGGTTTCGGCCTCCCACTTCCGGGTTTCCGCCTCCCACTTCCGGGTTCCACCCAATCCCCTCCCCCGCCCTCCCCACACACTTTTTTACACCGTTTCACCCCCTCGGACGCCTTTTCCCGCCTCCCCCGCTCCTCTCCCCCTCACTTCCGGTTTCCGCCTCCCACTTCCGGGTTTCCGCCTCCCACTTCCGGGTTCCAACAAATCCCCTCCCCCGCCCTCCCCAAACACTTTTTGACACCGTTTCACCCCCTCGGACGCCTTTTCCCGCCTCCCCCGCTCCTCTCCCCCTCACTTCCGGTTTCCGCCTCCCACTTCCGGGTTTCCGCCTCCCACTTCCGGGTTCCACCCAATCCCCTCCCCCGCCCTCCCCAAACACTTTTTTACACCCTTTCACCCCCTCGGACGCCTTTTCCCGCCTCCCCCGCTCCTCTCCCCCTCACTTCCGGTTTCCGCCTCCCACTTCCGGGTTTCCGCCTCCCACTTCCGGGTTCCAACAAATCCCCTCCCCCGCCCTCCCCAAACACTTTTTGACACCGTTTCACCCCCTCGGACGCCTTTTCCCGCCTCCCCCGCTCCTCTCCCCCTCACTTCCGGTTTCGGCCTCCCACTTCCGGGTTTCCGCCTCCCACTTCCGGGTTCCAACAAATCCCCTCCCCCGCCCTCCCCAAACACTTTTTGACACCGTTTCACCCCCTCGGACGCCTTTTCCCGCCTCCCCCGCTCCTCTCCCCCTCACTTCCGGTTTCGGCCTCCCACTTCCGGGTTTCCGCCTCCCACTTCCGGGTTCCAACAAATCCCCTCCCCCGCCCTCCCCAAACACTTTTTGACACCGTTTCACCCCTCGGACGCCTTTTCCCGCCTCCCCCGCTCCTCTCCCCCTCACTTCCGGTTTCGGCCTCCCACTTCCGGGTTTCCGCCTTCCACTTCCGGGTTCCAACAAATCCCCTCCCCCGCCCTCCCCAAACACTTTTTGACACCGTTTCACCCCCTCGGACGCCTTTTCCCGCCTCCCCCGCTCCTCTCCCCCTCACTTCCGGTTTCCGCCTCCCACTTCCGGGTTTCCGCCTTCCACTTCCGGGTTCCACCAAATCCCCTCCCCGCCCTCACCAAACACTTTTTTACACCGTTTCACCCCCTCGGACGCCTTTTCCCGCCTCCCCCGCTCCTCTCCCCCTCACTTCCGGTTTCCGCCTCCCACTTCCGGGTTTCCGCCTCCCACTTCCGGGTTCCAACAAATCCCCTCCCCCGCCCTCCCCAAACACTTTTTGACACCGTTTCACCCCCTCGGACGCCTTTTCCCGCCTCCCCCGCTCCTCTCCCCCTCACTTCCGGTTTCCGCCTCCCACTTCCGGGTTTCCGCCTTCCACTTCCGGGTTCCACCAAATCCCCTCCCCCGCCCTCCCCAAACACTTTTTGACACCGTTTCACCCCCTCGGACGCCTTTTCCCGCCTCCCCCGCTCCTCTCCCCCTCACTTCCGGTTTCCGCCTCCCACTTCCGGGTTTACGACTCCCACTTCCGGGTTCCAACAAATCCCCTCCCCGCCCTCCCCAAACACTTTTTTACACCCTTTCACCCCCTCGGGCGCCTTTTCCCGCCTCCCCCGCTCCTCTCCCCCTCACTTCCGGTTTCCGCCTCCCACTTCCGGGTTTCCGACTCCCACTTCCGGGTTCCAACAAATCCCCTCCCCGCCCTCCCCAAACACTTTTTTACGCCGTTTCACCCCCTCGGACGCCTTTTCCCGCCTCCCCCGCTCCTCTCCCCCTCACTTCCGGTTTCCGCCTCCCACTTCCGGGTTTCCGCCTCCCACTTCCGGGTTCCAACAAATACCCTCCCCCGCCCTCCCCACACACTTTTTGACACCGTTTCACCCCCTCGCACGCCTTTTCCCGCCTCCCCCGCTCCTCTCCCCCTCACTTCCGGTTTCGGCCTCCCACTTCCGGGTTTCCGCCTCCCACTTCCGGGTTCCAACAAATCCCCTCCCCCGCCCTCCCCAAACACTTTTTGACACCGTTTCACCCCCTCGGGCGCCTTTTCCCGCCTCCCCCGCTCCTCTCCCCCTCACTTCCGGTTTCGGCCTCCCACTTCCGGGTTTCCGCCTCCCACTTCCGGGTTCCACCCAATCCCCTCCCCCGCCCTCCCCAAACACTTTTTGACACCGTTTCACCCCCTCGGACGCCTTTTCCCGCCTCCCCCGCTCCTCTCCCCCTCACTTCCGGTTTCCGCCTCCCACTTCCGGGTTTCCGCCTCCCACTTCCGGGTTCCACCCAATCCCCTCCCCCGCCCTCCCCAAACACTTTTTGACACCGTTTCACCCCCTCGCACGCCTTTTCCCGCCTCCCCCGCTCCTCTCCCCCTCACTTCCGGTTTCGGCCTCCCACTTCCGGGTTTCCGCCTCCCACTTCCGGGTTCCAACAAATCCCCTCCCCCGCCCTCCCCAAACACTTTTTTACACCCTTTCACCCCCTCGGGCGCCTCTTCCCGCCTCCCCCGCTCCTCTCCCCCTCACTTCCGGTTTCCGCCTCCCACTTCCGGGTTTCCGCCTCCCACTTCCGGCTTCCAACAAATCCCCTCCCCCGCCCTCCCCAAACACTTTTTGACACCGTTTCACCCCCTCGGACGCCTTTTCCCGCCTCCCCCGCTCCTCTCCCCCTCACTTCCGGTTTCGGCCTCCCACTTCCGGGTTTCCGCCTCCCACTTCCGGGTTCCACCCAATCCCTTCCCCGCCCTCCCCAAACACTTTTTGACACCGTTTCACCCCCTCGGACGCCTTTTCCCGCCTCCCCCGCTCCTCTCCCCCTCACTTCCGGTTTCCGCCTCCCACTTCCGGGTTTCCGACTCCCACTTCCGGGTTCCACCCAATCCCCTCCCCCGCCCTCCCCAAACACTTTTTGACACCGTTTCACCCCCTCGCACGCCTTTTCCCGCCCCCCCCCGCTCCTCTCCCCCTCACTTCCGGTTTCGGCCTCCCACTTCCGGGTTTCCGCCTCCCACTTCCGGGTTCCACCCAATCCCCTCCCCCGCCCTCCCCAAACACTTTTTTACACCCTTTCACCCCCTCGGACGCCTTTTCCCGCCTCCCCCGCTCCTCTCCCCCTCACTTCCGGTTTCGGCCTCCCACTTCCGGGTTTCCGCCTCCCACTTCCGGGTTCCACCCAATCCCCTCCCCCGCCCTCCCCAAACACTTTTTTACACCGTTTCACCCCCTCGGACGCCTTTTCCCGCCACCCCCGCTCCTCTCCCCCTCACTTCCGGTTTCGGCCTCCCACTTCCGGGTTTCCGCCTCCCACTTCCGGGTTCCACCCAATCCCCTCCCCCGCCCTCCCCACACACTTTTTGACACCGTTTCACCCCCTCGGACGCCTTTTCCCGCCTCCCCCGCTCCTCTCCCCCTCACTTCCGGTTTCCGCCTCCCACTTCCGGGTTTCCGCCTCCCACTTCCGGGTTCCAACAAATCCCCTCCCCCGCCCTCCCCAAACACTTTTTTACACCGTTTCACCCCCTCGGACGCCTTTTCCCGCCTCCCCCGCTCCTCTCCCCCTCACTTCCGGTTTCCGCCTCCCACTTCCGGGTTTCCGCCTCCCACTTCCGGGTTCCACCCAATCCCCTCCCCCGCCCTCCCCAAACACTTTTTTACACCGTTTCACCCCCTCGGACGCCTTTTCCCGCCTCCCCCGCTCCTCTCCCCCTCACTTCCGGTTTCGGCCTCCCACTTCCGGGTTTCCGCCTCCCACTTCCGGGTTCCACCCAATCCCCTCCCCCGCCCTCCCCAAACACTTTTTTACACCGTTTCACCCCCTCGGACGCCTTTTCCCGCCACCCCCGCTCCTCTCCCCCTCACTTCCGGTTTCGGCCTCCCACTTCCGGGTTTCCGCCTCCCACTTCCGGGTTCCACCCAATCCCCTCCCCCGCCCTCCCCACACACTTTTTGACACCGTTTCACCCCCTCGGACGCCTTTTCCCGCCTCCCCCGCTCCTCTCCCCCTCACTTCCGGTTTCGGCCTCCCACTTCCGGGTTTCCGCCTCCCACTTCCGGGTTCCAACAAATCCCCTCCCCCGCCCTCCCCAAACACTTTTTGACACCGTTTCACCCCCTCGGACGCCTTTTCCCGCCTCCCCCGCTCCTCTCCCCCTCACTTCCGGTTTCGGCCTCCCACTTCCGGGTTTCCGCCTCCCACTTCCGGGTTCCACCCAATCCCCTCCCCCGCCCTCCCCAAACACTTTTTGACACCGTTTCACCCCCTCGGACGCCTTTTCCCGCCTCCCCCGCTCCTCTCCCCCTCACTTCCGGTTTCGGCCTCCCACTTCCGGGTTTCCGCCTTCCACTTCCGGGTTCCAACAAATCCCCTCCCCCGCCCTCCCCAAACACTTTTTGACACCGTTTCACCCCCTCGGACGCCTTTTCCCGCCTCCCCCGCTCCTCTCCCCCTCACTTCCGGTTTCCGCCTCCCACTTCCGGGTTTCCGCCTCCCACTTCCGGGTTCCACCCAATCCCCTCCCCCGCCCTCCCCACACACTTTTTTACACCGTTTCACCCCCTCGGACGCCTTTTCCCGCCTCCCCCGCTCCTCTCCCCCTCACTTCCGGTTTCCGCCTCCCACTTCCGGGTTTCCGACTCCCACTTCCGGGTTCCAACAAATCCCCTCCCCCGCCCTCCCCAAACACTTTTTGACACCGTTTCACCCCCTCGGACGCCTTTTCCCGCCTCCCCCGCTCCTCTCCCCCTCACTTCCGGTTTCCGCCTCCCACTTCCGGGTTTCCGCCTTCCACTTCCGGGTTCCACCAAATCCCCTCCCCCGCCCTCCCCAAACACTTTTTGACACCGTTTCACCCCCTCGGACGCCTTTTCCCGCCTCCCCCGCTCCTCTCCCCCTCACTTCCGGTTTCCGCCTCCCACTTCCGGGTTTCCGCCTCCCACTTCCGGGTTCCACCCAATCCCCTCCCCCGCCCTCCCCAAACACTTTTTTACACCGTTTCACCCCCTCGCACGCCTTTTCCCGCCTCCCCCGCTCCTCTCCCCCTCACTTCCGGTTTCCGCCTCCCACTTCCGGGTTTCCGCCTCCCACTTCCGGGTTCCAACAAATCCCCTCCCCCGCCCTCCCCAAACACTTTTTGACACCGTTTCACCCCCTCGGACGCCTTTTCCCGCCTCCCCCGCTCCTCTCCCCCTCACTTCCGGTTTCCGCCTCCCACTTCCGGGTTTCCGCCTCCCACTTCCGGGTTCCAACAAATCCCCTCCCCCGCCCTCCCCACACACTTTTTGACACCGTTTCACCCCCTCGGACGCCTTTTCCCGCCTCCCCCGCTCCTCTCCCCCTCACTTCCGGTTTCCGCCTCCCACTTCCGGGTTTCCGACTCCCACTTCCGGGTTCCACCCAATCCCCTCCCCCGCCCTCCCCAAACACTTTTTGACACCGTTTCACCCCCTCGGACGCCTTTTCCCGCCTCCCCCGCTCCTCTCCCCCTCACTTCCGGTTTCGGCCTCCCACTTCCGGGTTTCCGCCTTCCACTTCCGGGTTCCAACAAATCCCCTCCCCCGCCCTCCCCAAACACTTTTTTACACCGTTTCACCCCCTCGGACGCCTTTTCCCGCCTCCCCCGCTCCTCTCCCCCTCACTTCCGGTTTCCGCCTCCCACTTCCGGGTTTCCGCCTTCCACTTCCGGGTTCCACCAAATCCCCTCCCCCGCCCTCCCCAAACACTTTTTTACACCCTTTCACCCCCTCGGGCGCCTTTTCCCGCCTCCCCCGCTCCTCTCCCCCTCACTTCCGGTTTCCGCCTCCCACTTCCGGGTTTCCGCCTCCCACTTCCGGGTTCCAACAAATCCCCTCCCCCGCCCTCCCCAAACACTTTTTGACACCCTTTCACCCCCTCGGACGCCTTTTCCCGCCTCCCCCGCTCCTCTCCCCCTCACTTCCGGTTTCGGCCTCCCACTTCCGGGTTTCCGACTCCCACTTCCGGGTTCCAACAAATCCCCTCCCCCGCCCTCCCCAAACACTTTTTTACACCCTTTCACACCCTCGGACGCCTTTTCCCGCCTCCCCCGCTCCTCTCCCCCTCACTTCCGGTTTCCGCCTCCCACTTCCGGGTTTCCGCCTCCCACTTCTGGGTTCCAACAAATCCCCTCCCCCGCCCTCACCAAACACTTTTTGACACCGTTTCACCCCCTCGGGCGCCTCTTCCCGCCTCCCCCGCTCCTCTCCCCCTCACTTCCGGTTTCCGCCTCCCACTTCCGGGTTTCCGCCTCCCACTTCCGGGTTCCAACAAATCCCCTCCCCCGCCCTCCCCAAACACTTTTTTACACCGTTTCACCCCCTCGGACGCCTTTTCCCGCCTCCCCCGCTCCTCTCCCCCTCACTTCCGGTTTCCGCCTCCCACTTCCGGGTTTCCGCCTCCCACTTCCGGGTTCCACCCAATCCCCTCCCCCGCCCTCCCCAAACACTTTTTTACACCGTTTCACCCCCTCGGACGCCTTTTCCCGCCTCCCCCGCTCCTCTCCCCCTCACTTCCGGTTTCCGCCTCCCACTTCCGGGTTTCCGCCTCCCACTTCCGGGTTCCACCCAATCCCCTCCCCCGCCCTCCCCAAACACTTTTTGACACCGTTTCACCCCCTCGGGCGCCTTTTCCCGCCTCCCCCGCTCCTCTCCCCCTCACTTCCGGTTTCGGCCTCCCACTTCCGGGTTTCCGCCTCCCACTTCCGGCTTCCAACAAATCCCCTCCCCCGCCCTCCCCAAACACTTTTTTACACCGTTTCACCCCCTCGGACGCCTTTTCCCGCCTCCCCCGCTCCTCTCCCCCTCACTTCCGGTTTCGGCCTCCCACTTCCGGGTTTCCGCCTCCCACTTCCGGGTTCCACCCAATCCCCTCCCCCGCCCTCCCCAAACACTTTTTTACACCGTTTCACCCCCTCGGACGCCTTTTCCCGCCTCCCCCGCTCCTCTCCCCCTCACTTCCGGTTTCCGCCTCCCACTTCCGGGTTTCCGCCTCCCACTTCCGGGTTCCAACAAATCCCCTCCCCCGCCCTCCCCACACACTTTTTTACACCGTTTCACCCCCTCGGACGCCTTTTCCCGCCTCCCCCGCTCCTCTCCCCCTCACTTCCGGTTTCCGCCTCCCACTTCCGGGTTTCCGCCTCCCACTTCCGGGTTCCAACAAATCCCCTCCACCGCCCTCCCCAAACACTTTTTTACACCGTTTCACCCCCTCGCACGCCTTTTCCCGCCTCCCCCGCTCCTCTCCCCCTCACTTCCGGTTTCCGCCTCCCACTTCCGGGTTTCCGCCTCCCACTTCCGGGTTCCAACAAATCCCCTCCCCGCCCTCCCCAAACACTTTTTTACACCCTTTCACCCCCTCACACGCCTTTTCCCGCCTCCCCCGCTCCTCTCCCCCTCACTTCCGGTTTCCGCCTCCCACTTCCGGGTTTCCGCCTCCCACTTCCGGGTTCCAACAAATCCCCTCCCCCGCCCTCCCCAAACACTTTTTGACACCCTTTCACCCCCTCGGACGCCTTTTCCCGCCTCCCCCGCTCCTCTCCCCCTCACTTCCGGTTTCGGCCTCCCACTTCCGGGTTTCCGCCTTCCACTTCCGGGTTCCACCAAATCCCCTCCCCCGCCCTCCCCAAACACTTTTTTACACCCTTTCACACCCTCGGACGCCTTTTCCCGCCTCCCCCGCTCCTCTCCCCCTCACTTCCGGTTTCCGCCTCCCACTTCCGGGTTTCCGCCTCCCACTTCTGGGTTCCAACAAATCCCCTCCCCCGCCCTCACCAAACACTTTTTGACACCGTTTCACCCCCTCGGGCGCCTCTTCCCGCCTCCCCCGCTCCTCTCCCCCTCACTTCCGGTTTCCGCCTCCCACTTCCGGGTTTCCGCCTCCCACTTCCGGGTTCCACCAAATCCCCTCCCCCGCCCTCCCCAAACACTTTTTGACACCGTTTCACCCCCTCGGACGCCTTTTCCCGCCTCCCCCGCTCCTCTCCCCCTCACTTCCGGTTTCCGCCTCCCACTTCCGGGTTTCCGCCTCCCACTTCCGGGTTCCACCCAATCCCCTCCCCCGCCCTCCCCAAACACTTTTTTACACCGTTTCACCCCCTCGGGCGCCTTTTCCCGCCTCCCCCGCTCCTCTCCCCCTCACTTCCGGTTTCCGCCTCCCACTTCCGGGTTTCCGCCTCCCACTTCCGGGTTCCACCCAATCCCCTCCCCCGCCCTCCCCAAACACTTTTTGACACCGTTTCACCCCCTCGGACGCCTTTTCCCGCCTCCCCCGCTCCTCTCCCCCTCACTTCCGGTTTCGGCCTCCCACTTCCGGGTTTCCGCCTCCCACTTCCGGGTTCCACCCAATCCCCTCCCCCGCCCTCCCCAAACACTTTTTTACACCGTTTCACCCCCTCGGACGCCTTTTCCCGCCTCCCCCGCTCCTCTCCCCCTCACTTCCGGTTTCGGCCTCCCACTTCCGGGTTTCCGCCTCCCACTTCCGGGTTCCACCCAATCCCCTCCCCCGCCCTCCCCAAACACTTTTTTACACCGTTTCACCCCCTCGGACGCCTTTTCCCGCCTCCCCCGCTCCTCTCCCCCTCACTTCCGGTTTCCGCCTCCCACTTCCGGGTTTCCGCCTCCCACTTCCGGGTTCCACCCAATCCCCTCCCCCGCCCTCCCCACACACTTTTTTACACCGTTTCACCCCCTCGGACGCCTTTTCCCGCCTCCCCCGCTCCTCTCCCCCTCACTTCCGGTTTCCGCCTCCCACTTCCGGGTTTACGCCTCCCACTTCCGGGTTCCAACAAATCCCCTCCCCCGCCCTCCCCAAACACTTTTTGACACCGTTTCACCCCCTCGGACGCCTTTTCCCGCCTCCCCCGCTCCTCTCCCCCTCACTTCCGGTTTCCGCCTCCCACTTCCGGGTTTCCGCCTCCCACTTCCGGGTTCCACCCAATCCCCTCCCCCGCCCTCCCCAAACACTTTTTGACACCGTTTCACCCCCTCGGACGCCTTTTCCCGCCTCCCCCGCTCCTCTCCCCCTCACTTCCGGTTTCGGCCTCCCACTTCCGGGTTTCCGCCTTCCACTTCCGGGTTCCAACAAATCCCCTCCCCGCCCTCCCCAAACACTTTTTTACACCGTTTCACCCCCTCGGACGCCTTTTCCCGCCTCCCCCGCTCCTCTCCCCCTCACTTCCGGTTTCCGCCTCCCACTTCCGGGTTTCCGCCTTCCACTTCCGGGTTCCACCAAATCCCCTCCCCCGCCCTCCCCAAACACTTTTTTACACCGTTTCACCCCCTCGGACGCCTTTTCCCGCCTCCCCCGCTCCTCTCCCCCTCACTTCCGGTTTCCGCCTCCCACTTCCGGGTTTCCGCCTCCCACTTCCGGGTTCCAACAAATCCCCTCCCCCGCCCTCCCCAAACACTTTTTTACACCGTTTCACCCCCTCGCACGCCTTTTCCCGCCTCCCCCGCTCCTCTCCCCCTCACTTCCGGTTTCGGCCTCCCACTTCCGGGTTTCCGCCTCCCACTTCCGGGTTCCACCCAATCCCCTCCCCCGCCCTCCCCAAACACTTTTTTACACCGTTTCACCCCCTCGGACGCCTTTTCCCGCCTCCCCCGCTCCTCTCCCCCTCACTTCCGGTTTCCGCCTCCCACTTCCGGGTTTCCGCCTCCCACTTCTGGGTTCCACCCAATCCCCTCCCCCGCCCTCCCCAAACACTTTTTTACACCGTTTCACCCCCTCGCACGCCTTTTCCCGCCTCCCCCGCTCCTCTCCCCCTCACTTCCGGTTTCCGCCTCCCACTTCCGGGTTTCCGCCTCCCACTTCCGGGTTCCAACAAATCCCCTCCCCCGCCCTCCCCAAACACTTTTTGACACCGTTTCACCCCCTCGGACGCCTTTTCCCGCCTCCCCCGCTCCTCTCCCCCTCACTTCCGGTTTCCGCCTCCCACTTCCGGGTTTCCGCCTCCCACTTCCGGGTTCCAACAAATCCCCTCCCCCGCCCTCCCCACACACTTTTTGACACCGTTTCACCCCCTCGGGCGCCTTTTCCCGCCTCCCCCGCTCCTCTCCCCCTCACTTCCGGTTTCGGCCTCCCACTTCCGGGTTTCCGCCTCCCACTTCCGGGTTCCAACAAATCCCCTCCCCCGCCCTCCCCAAACACTTTTTGACACCGTTTCACCCCCTCGGGCGCCTTTTCCCGCCTCCCCCGCTCCTCTCCCCCTCACTTCCGGTTTCCGCCTCCCACTTCCGGGTTTCCGCCTCCCACTTCCGGGTTCCACCCAATCCCCTCCCCCGCCCTCCCCAAACACTTTTTTACACCGTTTCACCCCCTCGGACGCCTTTTCCCGCCTCCCCCGCTCCTCTCCCCCTCACTTCCGGTTTCGGCCTCCCACTTCCGGGTTTCCGCCTCCCACTTCCGGGTTCCACCCAATCCCCTCCCCCGCCCTCCCCAAACACTTTTTGACACCGTTTCACCCCCTCGCACGCCTTTTCCCGCCTCCCCCGCTCCTCTCCCCCTCACTTCCGGTTTCCGCCTCCCACTTCCGGGTTTCCGCCTCCCACTTCCGGGTTCCACCCAATCCCTTCCCCGCCCTCCCCAAACACTTTTTGACACCGTTTCACCCCCTCGGACGCCTTTTCCCGCCTCCCCCGCTCCTCTCCCCCTCACTTCCGGTTTCCGCCTCCCACTTCCGGGTTTCCGCCTCCCACTTCCGGGTTCCACCCAATCCCCTCCCCCGCCCTCCCCAAACACTTTTTGACACCGTTTCACCCCCTCGGACGCCTTTTCCCGCCTCCCCCGCTCCTCTCCCCCTCACTTCCGGTTTCCGCCTCCCACTTCCGGGTTTCCGCCTCCCACTTCCGGGTTCCACCCAATCCCCTCCCCCGCCCTCCCCAAACACTTTTTGACACCGTTTCACCCCCTCGCGCGCCTTTTCCCGCCTCCCCCGCTCCTCTCCCCCTCACTTCCGGTTTCCGCCTCCCACTTCCGGGTTTCCGCCTCCCACTTCCGGGTTCCACCCAATCCCCTCCCCCGCCCTCCCCAAACACTTTTTGACACCGTTTCACCCCCTCGGACGCCTTTTCCCGCCTCCCCCGCTCCTCTCCCCCTCACTTCCGGTTTCCGCCTCCCACTTCCGGGTTTCCGCCTCCCACTTCCGGGTTCCACCCAATCCCCTCCCCCGCCCTCCCCAAACACTTTTTTACACCGTTTCACCCCCTCGGACGCCTTTTCCCGCCTCCCCCGCTCCTCTCCCCCTCACTTCCGGTTTCCGCCTCCCACTTCCGGGTTTCCGCCTCCCACTTCCGGGTTCCACCCAATCCCCTCCCCCGCCCTCCCCAAACACTTTTTTACACCGTTTCACCCCCTCGGACGCCTTTTCCCGCCACCCCCGCTCCTCTCCCCCTCACTTCCGGTTTCGGCCTCCCACTTCCGGGTTTCCGCCTCCCACTTCCGGGTTCCACCCAATCCCCTCCCCCGCCCTCCCCACACACTTTTTGACACCGTTTCACCCCCTCGGACGCCTTTTCCCGCCTCCCCCGCTCCTCTCCCCCTCACTTCCGGTTTCCGCCTCCCACTTCCGGGTTTCCGCCTCCCACTTCCGGGTTCCAACAAATCCCCTCCCCCGCCCTCCCCAAACACTTTTTGACACCGTTTCACCCCCTCGGACGCCTTTTCCCGCCTCCCCCGCTCCTCTCCCCCTCACTTCCGGTTTCCGCCTCCCACTTCCGGGTTTCCGCCTCCCACTTCCGGGTTCCAACAAATCCCCTCCCCCGCCCTCCCCAAACACTTTTTGACACCGTTTCACCCCCTCGGACGCCTTTTCCCGCCTCCCCCGCTCCTCTCCCCCTCACTTCCGGTTTCCGCCTCCCACTTCCGGGTTTACGCCTTCCACTTCCGGGTTCCACCAAATCCCCTCCCCCGCCCTCCCCAAACACTTTTTGACACCGTTTCACCCCCTCGGACGCCTTTTCCCGCCTCCCCCGCTCCTCTCCCCCTCACTTCCGGTTTCCGCCTCCCACTTCCGGGTTTCCGCCTCCCACTTCCGGGTTCCACCCAATCCCCTCCCCCGCCCTCCCCAAACACTTTTTTACACCGTTTCACCCCCTCGCACGCCTTTTCCCGCCTCCCCCGCTCCTCTCCCCCTCACTTCCGGTTTCCGCCTCCCACTTCCGGGTTTCCGCCTCCCACTTCCGGGTTCCAACAAATCCCCTCCCCCGCCCTCCCCAAACACTTTTTGACACCGTTTCACCCCCTCGCACGCCTTTTCCCGCCTCCCCCGCTCCTCTCCCCCTCACTTCCGGTTTCCGCCTCCCACTTCCGGGTTTCCGCCTCCCACTTCCGGGTTCCAACAAATCCCCTCCCCCGCCCTCCCCACACACTTTTTGACACCGTTTCACCCCCTCGCACGCCTTTTCCCGCCTCCCCCGCTCCTCTCCCCCTCACTTCCGGTTTCCGCCTCCCACTTCCGGGTTTCCGCCTCCCACTTCCGGGTTCCAACAAATCCCCTCCCCCGCCCTCCCCAAACACTTTTTGACACCGTTTCACCCCCTCGGGCGCCTTTTCCCGCCTCCCCCGCTCCTCTCCCCCTCACTTCCGGTTTCGGCCTCCCACTTCCGGGTTTCCGCCTCCCACTTCCGGGTTCCACCCAATCCCCTCCCCCGCCCTCCCCAAACACTTTTTGACACCGTTTCACCCCCTCGGACGCCTTTTCCCGCCTCCCCCGCTCCTCTCCCCCTCACTTCCGGTTTCGGCCTCCCACTTCCGGGTTTCCGCCTCCCACTTCCGGGTTCCACCCAATCCCCTCCCCCGCCCTCCCCAAACACTTTTTGACACCGTTTCACCCCCTCGCACGCCTTTTCCCGCCTCCCCCGCTCCTCTCCCCCTCACTTCCGGTTTCCGCCTCCCACTTCCGGGTTTCCGCCTCCCACTTCCGGGTTCCAACAAATCCCCTCCCCCGCCCTCCCCAAACACTTTTTTACACCCTTTCACCCCCTCGGGCGCCTCTTCCCGCCTCCCCCGCTCCTCTCCCCCTCACTTCCGGTTTCCGCCTCCCACTTCCGGGTTTCCGCCTCCCACTTCCGGGTTCCAACAAATCCCCTCCCCCGCCCTCCCCAAACACTTTTTGACACCGTTTCACCCCCTCGGACGCCTTTTCCCGCCTCCCCCGCTCCTCTCCCCCTCACTTCCGGTTTCCGCCTCCCACTTCCGGGTTTCCGCCTCCCACTTCCGGGTTCCACCCAATCCCTTCCCCGCCCTCCCCAAACACTTTTTGACACCGTTTCACCCCCTCGGACGCCTTTTCCCGCCTCCCCCGCTCCTCTCCCCCTCACTTCCGGTTTCCGCCTCCCACTTCCGGGTTTCCGCCTTCCACTTCCGGGTTCCACCAAATCCCCTCCCCGCCCTCACCAAACACTTTTTTACACCGTTTCACCCCCTCGGACGCCTTTTCCCGCCTCCCCCGCTCCTCTCCCCCTCACTTCCGGTTTCCGCCTCCCACTTCCGGGTTTCCGCCTCCCACTTCCGGGTTCCAACAAATCCCCTCCCCCGCCCTCCCCAAACACTTTTTGACACCGTTTCACCCCCTCGGACGCCTTTTCCCGCCTCCCCCGCTCCTCTCCCCCTCACTTCCGGTTTCCGCCTCCCACTTCCGGGTTTCCGCCTTCCACTTCCGGGTTCCACCCAATCCCCTCCCCCGCCCTCCCCAAACACTTTTTGACACCGTTTCACCCCCTCGCACGCCTTTTCCCGCCACCCCCGCTCCTCTCCCCCTCACTTCCGGTTTCCGCCTCCCACTTCCGGGTTTCCGCCTCCCACTTCCGGGTTCCACCCAATCCCCTCCCCCGCCCTCCCCACACACTTTTTGACACCGTTTCACCCCCTCGGACGCCTTTTCCCGCCTCCCCCGCTCCTCTCCCCCTCACTTCCGGTTTCCGCCTCCCACTTCCGGGTTTCCGCCTCCCACTTCCGGCTTCCAACAAATCCCCTCCCCCGCCCTCCCCAAACACTTTTTTACACCGTTTCACCCCCTCGGACGCCTTTTCCCGCCTCCCCCGCTCCTCTCCCCCTCACTTCCGGTTTCCGCCTCCCACTTCCGGGTTTCCGCCTCCCACTTCCGGGTTCCACCCAATCCCCTCCCCCGCCCTCCCCAAACACTTTTTTACACCGTTTCACCCCCGCGGACGCCTTTTCCCGCCTCCCCCGCTCCTCTCCCCCTCACTTCCGGTTTCCGCCTCCCACTTCCGGGTTTCCGCCTTCCACTTCCGGGTTCCAACAAATCCCCTCCCCCGCCCTCCCCAAACACTTTTTGACACCGTTTCACCCCCTCGGGCGCCTTTTCCCGCCACCCCCGCTCCTCTCCCCCTCACTTCCGGTTTCGGCCTCCCACTTCCGGGTTTCCGCCTCCCACTTCCGGGTTCCACCCAATCCCCTCCCCCGCCCTCCCCACACACTTTTTGACACCGTTTCACCCCCTCGGACGCCTTTTCCCGCCTCCCCCGCTCCTCTCCCCCTCACTTCCGGTTTCCGCCTCCCACTTCCGGGTTTCCGCCTCCCACTTCCGGGTTCCAACAAATCCCCTCCCCCGCCCTCCCCAAACACTTTTTTACACCGTTTCACCCCCTCGGACGCCTTTTCCCGCCTCCCCCGCTCCTCTCCCCCTCACTTCCGGTTTCCGCCTCCCACTTCCGGGTTTCCGCCTCCCACTTCCGGGTTCCACCCAATCCCCTCCCCCGCCCTCCCCAAACACTTTTTTACACCGTTTCACCCCCGCGGACGCCTTTTCCCGCCTCCCCCGCTCCTCTCCCCCTCACTTCCGGTTTCCGCCTCCCACTTCCGGGTTTCCGCCTTCCACTTCCGGGTTCCAACAAATCCCCTCCCCCGCCCTCCCCAAACACTTTTTGACACCGTTTCACCCCCTCGGACGCCTTTTCCCGCCACCCCCGCTCCTCTCCCCCTCACTTCCGGTTTCGGCCTCCCACTTCCGGGTTTCCGCCTCCCACTTCCGGGTTCCACCCAATCCCCTCCCCCGCCCTCCCCACACACTTTTTTACACCGTTTCACCCCCTCGGACGCCTTTTCCCGCCTCCCCCGCTCCTCTCCCCCTCACTTCCGGTTTCCGCCTCCCACTTCCGGGTTTCCGCCTCCCACTTCCGGGTTCCAACAAATCCCCTCCCCCGCCCTCCCCAAACACTTTTTGACACCGTTTCACCCCCTCGGACGCCTTTTCCCGCCTCCCCCGCTCCTCTCCCCCTCACTTCCGGTTTCCGCCTCCCACTTCCGGGTTTCCGCCTCCCACTTCCGGGTTCCACCCAATCCCCTCCCCCGCCCTCCCCAAACACTTTTTTACACCCTTTCACCCCCTCGGACGCCTTTTCCCGCCTCCCCCGCTCCTCTCCCCCTCACTTCCGGTTTCCGCCTCCCACTTCCGGGTTTCCGCCTCCCACTTCCGGGTTCCAACAAATCCCCTCCCCCGCCCTCCCCAAACACTTTTTGACACCGTTTCACCCCCTCGGACGCCTTTTCCCGCCTCCCCCGCTCCTCTCCCCCTCACTTCCGGTTTCGGCCTCCCACTTCCGGGTTTCCGCCTCCCACTTCCGGGTTCCAACAAATCCCCTCCCCCGCCCTCCCCAAACACTTTTTGACACCGTTTCACCCCCTCGGACGCCTTTTCCCGCCTCCCCCGCTCCTCTCCCCCTCACTTCCGGTTTCGGCCTCCCACTTCCGGGTTTCCGCCTCCCACTTCCGGGTTCCAACAAATCCCCTCCCCCGCCCTCCCCAAACACTTTTTGACACCGTTTCACCCCTCGGACGCCTTTTCCCGCCTCCCCCGCTCCTCTCCCCCTCACTTCCGGTTTCGGCCTCCCACTTCCGGGTTTCCGCCTTCCACTTCCGGGTTCCACCCAATCCCCTCCCCCGCCCTCCCCAAACACTTTTTGACACCGTTTCACCCCCTCGGACGCCTTTTCCCGCCTCCCCCGCTCCTCTCCCCCTCACTTCCGGTTTCCGCCTCCCACTTCCGGGTTTCCGCCTTCCACTTCCGGGTTCCACCAAATCCCCTCCCCGCCCTCACCAAACACTTTTTTACACCGTTTCACCCCCTCGGACGCCTTTTCCCGCCTCCCCCGCTCCTCTCCCCCTCACTTCCGGTTTCCGCCTCCCACTTCCGGGTTTCCGCCTCCCACTTCCGGGTTCCAACAAATCCCCTCCCCCGCCCTCCCCAAACACTTTTTGACACCGTTTCACCCCCTCGGACGCCTTTTCCCGCCTCCCCCGCTCCTCTCCCCCTCACTTCCGGTTTCGGCCTCCCACTTCCGGGTTTCCGCCTTCCACTTCCGGGTTCCACCAAATCCCCTCCCCCGCCCTCCCCAAACACTTTTTGACACCGTTTCACCCCCTCGGACGCCTTTTCCCGCCTCCCCCGCTCCTCTCCCCCTCACTTCCGGTTTCCGCCTCCCACTTCCGGGTTTACGACTCCCACTTCCGGGTTCCAACAAATCCCCTCCCCGCCCTCCCCAAACACTTTTTTACACCCTTTCACCCCCTCGGGCGCCTTTTCCCGCCTCCCCCGCTCCTCTCCCCCTCACTTCCGGTTTCCGCCTCCCACTTCCGGGTTTCCGACTCCCACTTCCGGGTTCCAACAAATCCCCTCCCCGCCCTCCCCAAACACTTTTTTACGCCGTTTCACCCCCTCGGACGCCTTTTCCCGCCTCCCCCGCTCCTCTCCCCCTCACTTCCGGTTTCCGCCTCCCACTTCCGGGTTTCCGCCTCCCACTTCCGGGTTCCAACAAATACCCTCCCCCGCCCTCCCCACACACTTTTTGACACCGTTTCACCCCCTCGCACGCCTTTTCCCGCCTCCCCCGCTCCTCTCCCCCTCACTTCCGGTTTCGGCCTCCCACTTCCGGGTTTCCGCCTCCCACTTCCGGGTTCCAACAAATCCCCTCCCCCGCCCTCCCCAAACACTTTTTGACACCGTTTCACCCCCTCGGGCGCCTTTTCCCGCCTCCCCCGCTCCTCTCCCCCTCACTTCCGGTTTCGGCCTCCCACTTCCGGGTTTCCGCCTCCCACTTCCGGGTTCCACCCAATCCCCTCCCCCGCCCTCCCCAAACACTTTTTGACACCGTTTCACCCCCTCGGACGCCTTTTCCCGCCTCCCCCGCTCCTCTCCCCCTCACTTCCGGTTTCCGCCTCCCACTTCCGGGTTTCCGCCTCCCACTTCCGGGTTCCACCCAATCCCCTCCCCCGCCCTCCCCAAACACTTTTTGACACCGTTTCACCCCCTCGCACGCCTTTTCCCGCCTCCCCCGCTCCTCTCCCCCTCACTTCCGGTTTCGGCCTCCCACTTCCGGGTTTCCGCCTCCCACTTCCGGGTTCCAACAAATCCCCTCCCCCGCCCTCCCCAAACACTTTTTTACACCCTTTCACCCCCTCGGGCGCCTCTTCCCGCCTCCCCCGCTCCTCTCCCCCTCACTTCCGGTTTCCGCCTCCCACTTCCGGGTTTCCGCCTCCCACTTCCGGGTTCCAACAAATCCCCTCCCCCGCCCTCCCCAAACACTTTTTGACACCGTTTCACCCCCTCGGACGCCTTTTCCCGCCTCCCCCGCTCCTCTCCCCCTCACTTCCGGTTTCGGCCTCCCACTTCCGGGTTTCCGCCTCCCACTTCCGGGTTCCACCCAATCCCTTCCCCGCCCTCCCCAAACACTTTTTGACACCGTTTCACCCCCTCGGACGCCTTTTCCCGCCTCCCCCGCTCCTCTCCCCCTCACTTCCGGTTTCCGCCTCCCACTTCCGGGTTTCCGACTCCCACTTCCGGGTTCCACCCAATCCCCTCCCCCGCCCTCCCCAAACACTTTTTGACACCGTTTCACCCCCTCGCACGCCTTTTCCCGCCCCCCCCCGCTCCTCTCCCCCTCACTTCCGGTTTCGGCCTCCCACTTCCGGGTTTCCGCCTCCCACTTCCGGGTTCCACCCAATCCCCTCCCCCGCCCTCCCCAAACACTTTTTTACACCCTTTCACCCCCTCGGACGCCTTTTCCCGCCTCCCCCGCTCCTCTCCCCCTCACTTCCGGTTTCGGCCTCCCACTTCCGGGTTTCCGCCTCCCACTTCCGGGTTCCACCCAATCCCCTCCCCCGCCCTCCCCAAACACTTTTTTACACCGTTTCACCCCCTCGGACGCCTTTTCCCGCCACCCCCGCTCCTCTCCCCCTCACTTCCGGTTTCGGCCTCCCACTTCCGGGTTTCCGCCTCCCACTTCCGGGTTCCACCCAATCCCCTCCCCCGCCCTCCCCACACACTTTTTGACACCGTTTCACCCCCTCGGACGCCTTTTCCCGCCTCCCCCGCTCCTCTCCCCCTCACTTCCGGTTTCCGCCTCCCACTTCCGGGTTTCCGCCTCCCACTTCCGGGTTCCAACAAATCCCCTCCCCCGCCCTCCCCAAACACTTTTTTACACCGTTTCACCCCCTCGGACGCCTTTTCCCGCCTCCCCCGCTCCTCTCCCCCTCACTTCCGGTTTCCGCCTCCCACTTCCGGGTTTCCGCCTCCCACTTCCGGGTTCCACCCAATCCCCTCCCCCGCCCTCCCCAAACACTTTTTTACACCGTTTCACCCCCTCGGACGCCTTTTCCCGCCTCCCCCGCTCCTCTCCCCCTCACTTCCGGTTTCGGCCTCCCACTTCCGGGTTTCCGCCTCCCACTTCCGGGTTCCACCCAATCCCCTCCCCCGCCCTCCCCAAACACTTTTTTACACCGTTTCACCCCCTCGGACGCCTTTTCCCGCCACCCCCGCTCCTCTCCCCCTCACTTCCGGTTTCGGCCTCCCACTTCCGGGTTTCCGCCTCCCACTTCCGGGTTCCACCCAATCCCCTCCCCCGCCCTCCCCACACACTTTTTTACACCGTTTCACCCCCTCGGACGCCTTTTCCCGCCTCCCCCGCTCCTCTCCCCCTCACTTCCGGTTTCCGCCTCCCACTTCCGGGTTTCCGCCTCCCACTTCCGGGTTCCAACAAATCCCCTCCCCCGCCCTCCCCAAACACTTTTTGACACCGTTTCACCCCCTCGGACGCCTTTTCCCGCCTCCCCCGCTCCTCTCCCCCTCACTTCCGGTTTCCGCCTCCCACTTCCGGGTTTCCGCCTCCCACTTCCGGGTTCCACCCAATCCCCTCCCCCGCCCTCCCCAAACACTTTTTGACACCGTTTCACCCCCTCGGACGCCTTTTCCCGCCTCCCCCGCTCCTCTCCCCCTCACTTCCGGTTTCGGCCTCCCACTTCCGGGTTTCCGCCTTCCACTTCCGGGTTCCAACAAATCCCCTCCCCCGCCCTCCCCAAACACTTTTTGACACCGTTTCACCCCCTCGGACGCCTTTTCCCGCCTCCCCCGCTCCTCTCCCCCTCACTTCCGGTTTCCGCCTCCCACTTCCGGGTTTCCGCCTCCCACTTCCGGGTTCCACCCAATCCCCTCCCCCGCCCTCCCCACACACTTTTTTACACCGTTTCACCCCCTCGGACGCCTTTTCCCGCCTCCCCCGCTCCTCTCCCCCTCACTTCCGGTTTCCGCCTCCCACTTCCGGGTTTCCGCCTCCCACTTCCGGGTTCCAACAAATCCCCTCCCCCGCCCTCCCCAAACACTTTTTGACACCGTTTCACCCCCTCGGACGCCTTTTCCCGCCTCCCCCGCTCCTCTCCCCCTCACTTCCGGTTTCCGCCTCCCACTTCCGGGTTTCCGCCTTCCACTTCCGGGTTCCACCAAATCCCCTCCCCCGCCCTCCCCAAACACTTTTTGACACCGTTTCACCCCCTCGGACGCCTTTTCCCGCCTCCCCCGCTCCTCTCCCCCTCACTTCCGGTTTCCGCCTCCCACTTCCGGGTTTCCGCCTCCCACTTCCGGGTTCCACCCAATCCCCTCCCCCGCCCTCCCCAAACACTTTTTTACACCGTTTCACCCCCTCGCACGCCTTTTCCCGCCTCCCCCGCTCCTCTCCCCCTCACTTCCGGTTTCCGCCTCCCACTTCCGGGTTTCCGCCTCCCACTTCCGGGTTCCAACAAATCCCCTCCCCCGCCCTCCCCAAACACTTTTTGACACCGTTTCACCCCCTCGGACGCCTTTTCCCGCCTCCCCCGCTCCTCTCCCCCTCACTTCCGGTTTCCGCCTCCCACTTCCGGGTTTCCGCCTCCCACTTCCGGGTTCCAACAAATCCCCTCCCCCGCCCTCCCCACACACTTTTTGACACCGTTTCACCCCCTCGCACGCCTTTTCCCGCCTCCCCCGCTCCTCTCCCCCTCACTTCCGGTTTCCGCCTCCCACTTCCGGGTTTCCGCCTCCCACTTCCGGGTTCCAACAAATCCCCTCCCCCGCCCTCCCCAAACACTTTTTGACACCGTTTCACCCCCTCGGGCGCCTTTTCCCGCCTCCCCCGCTCCTCTCCCCCTCACTTCCGGTTTCCGCCTCCCACTTCCGGGTTTCCGCCTCCCACTTCCGGGTTCCACCCAATCCCCTCCCCCGCCCTCCCCAAACACTTTTTGACACCGTTTCACCCCCTCGGACGCCTTTTCCCGCCTCCCCCGCTCCTCTCCCCCTCACTTCCGGTTTCGGCCTCCCACTTCCGGGTTTCCGCCTTCCACTTCCGGGTTCCACCCAATCCCCTCCCCCGCCCTCCCCAAACACTTTTTGACACCGTTTCACCCCCTCGCACGCCTTTTCCCGCCTCCCCCGCTCCTCTCCCCCTCACTTCCGGTTTCGGCCTCCCACTTCCGGGTTTCCGCCTCCCACTTCCGGGTTCCAACAAATCCCCTCCCCCGCCCTCCCCAAACACTTTTTACACCCTTTCACCCCCTCGGGCGCCTCTTCCCGCCTCCCCCGCTCCTCTCCCCCTCACTTCCGGTTTCCGCCTCCCACTTCCGGGTTTCCGCCTCCCACTTCCGGGTTCCAACAAATCCCCTCCCCCGCCCTCCCCAAACACTTTTTGACACCGTTTCACCCCCTCGGACGCCTTTTCCCGCCTCCCCCGCTCCTCTCCCCCTCACTTCCGGTTTCGGCCTCCCACTTCCGGGTTTCCGCCTCCCACTTCCGGGTTCCACCCAATCCCTTCCCCGCCCTCCCCAAACACTTTTTGACACCGTTTCACCCCCTCGGACGCCTTTTCCCGCCTCCCCCGCTCCTCTCCCCCTCACTTCCGGTTTCCGCCTCCCACTTCCGGGTTTCCGCCTCCCACTTCCGGGTTCCACCCAATCCCCTCCCCCGCCCTCCCCAAACACTTTTTGACACCGTTTCACCCCCTCGCACGCCTTTTCCCGCCCCCCCCGCTCCTCTCCCCCTCACTTCCGGTTTCGGCCTCCCACTTCCGGGTTTCCGCCTCCCACTTCCGGGTTCCACCCAATCCCCTCCCCCGCCCTCCCCAAACACTTTTTTACACCCTTTCACCCCCTCGGACGCCTTTTCCCGCCTCCCCCGCTCCTCTCCCCCTCACTTCCGGTTTCGGCCTCCCACTTCCGGGTTTCCGCCTCCCACTTCCGGGTTCCACCCAATCCCCTCCCCCGCCCTCCCCAAACACTTTTTTACACCGTTTCACCCCCTCGCACGCCTTTTCCCGCCACCCCCGCTCCTCTCCCCCTCACTTCCGGTTTCCGCCTCCCACTTCCGGGTTTCCGCCTCCCACTTCCGGGTTCCACCCAATCCCCTCCCCCGCCCTCCCCACACACTTTTTGACACCGTTTCACCCCCTCGGACGCCTTTTCCCGCCTCCCCCGCTCCTCTCCCCCTCACTTCCGGTTTCCGCCTCCCACTTCCGGGTTTCCGCCTCCCACTTCCGGGTTCCAACAAATCCCCTCCCCCGCCCTCCCCAAACACTTTTTTACACCGTTTCACCCCCTCGGACGCCTTTTCCCGCCTCCCCCGCTCCTCTCCCCCTCACTTCCGGTTTCCGCCTCCCACTTCCGGGTTTCCGACTCCCACTTCCGGGTTCCACCCAATCCCCTCCCCCGCCCTCCCCAAACACTTTTTTACACCGTTTCACCCCCGCGGACGCCTTTTCCCGCCTCCCCCGCTCCTCTCCCCCTCACTTCCGGTTTCCGCCTCCCACTTCCGGGTTTCCGCCTTCCACTTCCGGGTTCCAACAAATCCCCTCCCCCGCCCTCCCCAAACACTTTTTGACACCGTTTCACCCCCTCGGACGCCTTTTCCCGCCACCCCCGCTCCTCTCCCCCTCACTTCCGGTTTCGGCCTCCCACTTCCGGGTTTCCGCCTCCCACTTCCGGGTTCCACCCAATCCCCTCCCCCGCCCTCCCCACACACTTTTTTACACCGTTTCACCCCCTCGGACGCCTTTTCCCGCCTCCCCCGCTCCTCTCCCCCTCACTTCCGGTTTCCGCCTCCCACTTCCGGGTTTCCGCCTCCCACTTCCGGGTTCCAACAAATCCCCTCCCCCGCCCTCCCCAAACACTTTTTGACACCGTTTCACCCCCTCGGACGCCTTTTCCCGCCTCCCCCGCTCCTCTCCCCCTCACTTCCGGTTTCCGCCTCCCACTTCCGGGTTTCCGCCTCCCACTTCCGGGTTCCACCCAATCCCCTCCCCCGCCCTCCCCAAACACTTTTTGACACCGTTTCACCCCCTCGGACGCCTTTTCCCGCCTCCCCCGCTCCTCTCCCCCTCACTTCCGGTTTCGGCCTCCCACTTCCGGGTTTCCGCCTTCCACTTCCGGGTTCCAACAAATCCCCTCCCCCGCCCTCCCCAAACACTTTTTGACACCGTTTCACCCCCTCGGACGCCTTTTCCCGCCTCCCCCGCTCCTCTCCCCCTCACTTCCGGTTTCCGCCTCCCACTTCCGGGTTTCCGCCTTCCACTTCCGGGTTCCACCAAATCCCCTCCCCGCCCTCACCAAACACTTTTTTACACCGTTTCACCCCCTCGGACGCCTTTTCCCGCCTCCCCCGCTCCTCTCCCCCTCACTTCCGGTTTCCGCCTCCCACTTCCGGGTTTCCGCCTCCCACTTCCGGGTTCCAACAAATCCCCTCCCCCGCCCTCCCCAAACACTTTTTGACACCGTTTCACCCCCTCGGACGCCTTTTCCCGCCTCCCCCGCTCCTCTCCCCCTCACTTCCGGTTTCCGCCTCCCACTTCCGGGTTTCCGCCTCCCACTTCCGGGTTCCAACAAATCCCCTCCCCCGCCCTCCCCAAACACTTTTTGACACCGTTTCACCCCCTCGGGCGCCTTTTCCCGCCTCCCCCGCTCCTCTCCCCCTCACTTCCGGTTTCCGCCTCCCACTTCCGGGTTTCCGCCTCCCACTTCCGGGTTCCACCCAATCCCCTCCCCCGCCCTCCCCAAACACTTTTTGACACCGTTTCACCCCCTCGGACGCCTTTTCCCGCCTCCCCCGCTCCTCTCCCCCTCACTTCCGGTTTCGGCCTCCCACTTCCGGGTTTCCGCCTTCCACTTCCGGGTTCCACCCAATCCCCTCCCCCGCCCTCCCCAAACACTTTTTGACACCGTTTCACCCCCTCGCACGCCTTTTCCCGCCTCCCCCGCTCCTCTCCCCCTCACTTCCGGTTTCGGCCTCCCACTTCCGGGTTTCCGCCTCCCACTTCCGGGTTCCAACAAATCCCCTCCCCCGCCCTCCCCAAACACTTTTTACACCCTTTCACCCCCTCGGGCGCCTCTTCCCGCCTCCCCCGCTCCTCTCCCCCTCACTTCCGGTTTCCGCCTCCCACTTCCGGGTTTCCGCCTCCCACTTCCGGGTTCCAACAAATCCCCTCCCCCGCCCTCCCCAAACACTTTTTGACACCGTTTCACCCCCTCGGACGCCTTTTCCCGCCTCCCCCGCTCCTCTCCCCCTCACTTCCGGTTTCGGCCTCCCACTTCCGGGTTTCCGCCTCCCACTTCCGGGTTCCACCCAATCCCTTCCCCGCCCTCCCCAAACACTTTTTGACACCGTTTCACCCCCTCGGACGCCTTTTCCCGCCTCCCCCGCTCCTCTCCCCCTCACTTCCGGTTTCCGCCTCCCACTTCCGGGTTTCCGCCTCCCACTTCCGGGTTCCACCCAATCCCCTCCCCCGCCCTCCCCAAACACTTTTTGACACCGTTTCACCCCCTCGCACGCCTTTTCCCGCCCCCCCCGCTCCTCTCCCCCTCACTTCCGGTTTCGGCCTCCCACTTCCGGGTTTCCGCCTCCCACTTCCGGGTTCCACCCAATCCCCTCCCCCGCCCTCCCCAAACACTTTTTTACACCCTTTCACCCCCTCGGACGCCTTTTCCCGCCTCCCCCGCTCCTCTCCCCCTCACTTCCGGTTTCGGCCTCCCACTTCCGGGTTTCCGCCTCCCACTTCCGGGTTCCACCCAATCCCCTCCCCCGCCCTCCCCAAACACTTTTTTACACCGTTTCACCCCCTCGCACGCCTTTTCCCGCCACCCCCGCTCCTCTCCCCCTCACTTCCGGTTTCCGCCTCCCACTTCCGGGTTTCCGCCTCCCACTTCCGGGTTCCACCCAATCCCCTCCCCCGCCCTCCCCACACACTTTTTGACACCGTTTCACCCCCTCGGACGCCTTTTCCCGCCTCCCCCGCTCCTCTCCCCCTCACTTCCGGTTTCCGCCTCCCACTTCCGGGTTTCCGCCTCCCACTTCCGGGTTCCAACAAATCCCCTCCCCCGCCCTCCCCAAACACTTTTTTACACCGTTTCACCCCCTCGGACGCCTTTTCCCGCCTCCCCCGCTCCTCTCCCCCTCACTTCCGGTTTCCGCCTCCCACTTCCGGGTTTCCGACTCCCACTTCCGGGTTCCACCCAATCCCCTCCCCCGCCCTCCCCAAACACTTTTTTACACCGTTTCACCCCCGCGGACGCCTTTTCCCGCCTCCCCCGCTCCTCTCCCCCTCACTTCCGGTTTCCGCCTCCCACTTCCGGGTTTCCGCCTTCCACTTCCGGGTTCCAACAAATCCCCTCCCCCGCCCTCCCCAAACACTTTTTGACACCGTTTCACCCCCTCGGACGCCTTTTCCCGCCACCCCCGCTCCTCTCCCCCTCACTTCCGGTTTCGGCCTCCCACTTCCGGGTTTCCGCCTCCCACTTCCGGGTTCCACCCAATCCCCTCCCCCGCCCTCCCCACACACTTTTTTACACCGTTTCACCCCCTCGGACGCCTTTTCCCGCCTCCCCCGCTCCTCTCCCCCTCACTTCCGGTTTCCGCCTCCCACTTCCGGGTTTCCGCCTCCCACTTCCGGGTTCCAACAAATCCCCTCCCCCGCCCTCCCCAAACACTTTTTGACACCGTTTCACCCCCTCGGACGCCTTTTCCCGCCTCCCCCGCTCCTCTCCCCCTCACTTCCGGTTTCCGCCTCCCACTTCCGGGTTTCCGCCTCCCACTTCCGGGTTCCACCCAATCCCCTCCCCCGCCCTCCCCAAACACTTTTTGACACCGTTTCACCCCCTCGGACGCCTTTTCCCGCCTCCCCCGCTCCTCTCCCCCTCACTTCCGGTTTCGGCCTCCCACTTCCGGGTTTCCGCCTCCCACTTCCGGGTTCCAACAAATCCCCTCCCCCGCCCTCCCCAAACACTTTTTGACACCGTTTCACCCCCTCGGACGCCTTTTCCCGCCTCCCCCGCTCCTCTCCCCCTCACTTCCGGTTTCCGCCTCCCACTTCCGGGTTTCCGCCTTCCACTTCCGGGTTCCACCAAATCCCCTCCCCGCCCTCACCAAACACTTTTTTACACCGTTTCACCCCCTCGGACGCCTTTTCCCGCCTCCCCCGCTCCTCTCCCCCTCACTTCCGGTTTCCGCCTCCCACTTCCGGGTTTCCGCCTCCCACTTCCGGGTTCCAACAAATCCCCTCCCCCGCCCTCCCCAAACACTTTTTGACACCGTTTCACCCCCTCGGACGCCTTTTCCCGCCTCCCCCGCTCCTCTCCCCCTCACTTCCGGTTTCCGCCTCCCACTTCCGGGTTTCCGCCTTCCACTTCCGGGTTCCACCAAATCCCCTCCCCCGCCCTCCCCAAACACTTTTTTACACCGTTTCACCCCCTCGGACGCCTTTTCCCGCCTCCCCCGCTCCTCTCCCCCTCACTTCCGGTTTCCGCCTCCCACTTCCGGGTTTCCGCCTCCCACTTCTGGGTTCCACCCAATCCCCTCCCCCGCCCTCCCCAAACACTTTTTTACACCGTTTCACCCCCTCGCACGCCTTTTCCCGCCTCCCCCGCTCCTCTCCCCCTCACTTCCGGTTTCGGCCTCCCACTTCCGGGTTTCCGACTCCCACTTCCGGGTTCCAACAAATCCCCTCCCCCGCCCTCCCCAAACACTTTTTGACACCGTTTCACCCCCTCGCACGCCTTTTCCCGCCTCCCCCGCTCCTCTCCCCCTCACTTCCGGTTTCCGCCTCCCACTTCCGGGTTTCCGCCTCCCACTTCCGGGTTCCAACAAATACCCTCCCCCGCCCTCCCCACACACTTTTTGACACCGTTTCACCCCCTCGCACGCCTTTTCCCGCCTCCCCCGCTCCTCTCCCCCTCACTTCCGGTTTCGGCCTCCCACTTCCGGGTTTCCGCCTCCCACTTCCGGGTTCCAACAAATCCCCTCCCCCGCCCTCCCCAAACACTTTTTGACACCGTTTCACCCCCTCGGGCGCCTTTTCCCGCCTCCCCCGCTCCTCTCCCCCTCACTTCCGGTTTCCGCCTCCCACTTCCGGGTTTCCGACTCCCACTTCCGGGTTCCACCCAATCCCCTCCCCCGCCCTCCCCAAACACTTTTTGACACCGTTTCACCCCCTCGGACGCCTTTTCCCGCCTCCCCCGCTCCTCTCCCCCTCACTTCCGGTTTCCGCCTCCCACTTCCGGGTTTCCGCCTCCCACTTCCGGGTTCCACCCAATCCCCTCCCCCGCCCTCCCCAAACACTTTTTGACACCGTTTCACCCCCTCGCACGCCTTTTCCCGCCTCCCCCGCTCCTCTCCCCCTCACTTCCGGTTTCCGCCTCCCACTTCCGGGTTTCCGCCTCCCACTTCCGGGTTCCAACAAATCCCCTCCCCCGCCCTCCCCAAACACTTTTTTACACCCTTTCACCCCCTCGGGCGCCTCTTCCCGCCTCCCCCGCTCCTCTCCCCCTCACTTCCGGTTTCCGCCTCCCACTTCCGGGTTTCCGCCTCCCACTTCCGGGTTCCAACAAATCCCCTCCCCCGCCCTCCCCAAACACTTTTTGACACCGTTTCACCCCCTCGGACGCCTTTTCCCGCCTCCCCCGCTCCTCTCCCCCTCACTTCCGGTTTCGGCCTCCCACTTCCGGGTTTCCGCCTCCCACTTCCGGGTTCCACCCAATCCCTTCCCCGCCCTCCCCAAACACTTTTTGACACCGTTTCACCCCCTCGGACGCCTTTTCCCGCCTCCCCCGCTCCTCTCCCCCTCACTTCCGGTTTCCGCCTCCCACTTCCGGGTTTCCGACTCCCACTTCCGGGTTCCACCCAATCCCCTCCCCCGCCCTCCCCAAACACTTTTTGACACCGTTTCACCCCCTCGCACGCCTTTTCCCGCCTCCCCCGCTCCTCTCCCCCTCACTTCCGGTTTCGGCCTCCCACTTCCGGGTTTCCGCCTCCCACTTCCGGGTTCCACCCAATCCCCTCCCCCGCCCTCCCCAAACACTTTTTTACACCCTTTCACCCCCTCGGACGCCTTTTCCCGCCTCCCCCGCTCCTCTCCCCCTCACTTCCGGTTTCGGCCTCCCACTTCCGGGTTTCCGCCTCCCACTTCCGGGTTCCACCCAATCCCCTCCCCCGCCCTCCCCAAACACTTTTTTACACCGTTTCACCCCCTCGGACGCCTTTTCCCGCCACCCCCGCTCCTCTCCCCCTCACTTCCGGTTTCGGCCTCCCACTTCCGGGTTTCCGCCTCCCACTTCCGGGTTCCACCCAATCCCCTCCCCCGCCCTCCCCACACACTTTTTGACACCGTTTCACCCCCTCGGACGCCTTTTCCCGCCTCCCCCGCTCCTCTCCCCCTCACTTCCGGTTTCCGCCTCCCACTTCCGGGTTTCCGCCTCCCACTTCCGGGTTCCAACAAATCCCCTCCCCCGCCCTCCCCAAACACTTTTTTACACCGTTTCACCCCCTCGGACGCCTTTTCCCGCCTCCCCCGCTCCTCTCCCCCTCACTTCCGGTTTCCGCCTCCCACTTCCGGGTTTCCGCCTCCCACTTCCGGGTTCCACCCAATCCCCTCCCCCGCCCTCCCCAAACACTTTTTGACACCGTTTCACCCCCGCGGACGCCTTTTCCCGCCTCCCCCGCTCCTCTCCCCCTCACTTCCGGTTTCGGCCTCCCACTTCCGGGTTTCCGCCTCCCACTTCCGGGTTCCACCAAATCCCCTCCCCCGCCCTCCCCAAACACTTTTTGACACCGTTTCACCCCCTCGGACGCCTTTTCCCGCCTCCCCCGCTCCTCTCCCCCTCACTTCCGGTTTCGGCCTCCCACTTCCGGGTTTCCGCCTCCCACTTCCGGGTTCCAACAAATCCCCTCCCCCGCCCTCCCCAAACACTTTTTTACACCGTTTCACCCCCTCGGGCGCCTTTTCCCGCCTCCCCCGCTCCTCTCCCCCTCACTTCCGGTTTCGGCCTCCCACTTCCGGGTTTCCGCCTTCCACTTCCGGGTTCCAACAAATCCCCTCCCCCGCCCTCCCCAAACACTTTTTTACACCGTTTCACCCCCTCGCACGCCTTTTCCCGCCTCCCCCGCTCCTCTCCCCCTCACTTCCGGTTTCCGCCTCCCACTTCCGGGTTTCCGCCTCCCACTTCCGGGTTCCAACAAATCCCCTCCCCCGCCCTCCCCAAACACTTTTTGACACCGTTTCACCCCCTCGGACGCCTTTTCCCGCCTCCCCCGCTCCTCTCCCCCTCACTTCCGGTTTCCGCCTCCCACTTCCGGGTTTCGGCCTCCCACTTCCGGGTTCCACCCAATCCCCTCCCCCGCCCTCCCCAAACACTTTTTGACACCGTTTCACCCCCTCGGACGCCTTTTCCCGCCTCCCCCGCTCCTCTCCCCCTCACTTCCGGTTTCGGCCTCCCACTTCCGGGTTTCCGCCTCCCACTTCCGGGTTCCACCCAATCCCCTCCCCCGCCCTCCCCAAACACTTTTTGACACCGTTTCACCCCCTCGGACGCCTTTTCCCGCCTCCCCCGCTCCTCTCCCCCTCACTTCCGGTTTCCGCCTCCCACTTCCAGGTTTCCGCCTTCCACTTCCGGGTTCCACCCAATCCCCTCCCCCGCCCTCCCCAAACACTTTTTGACACCGTTTCACCCCCTCGGACGCCTTTTCCCGCCTCCCCCGCTCCTCTCCCCCTCACTTCCGGTTTCGGCCTCCCACTTCCGGGTTTCCGCCTTCCACTTCCGGGTTCCAACAAATCCCCTCCCCCGCCCTCCCCAAACACTTTTTGACACCGTTTCACCCCCTCGGACACCTTTTCCCGCCTCCCCCGCTCCTCTCCCCCTCACTTCCGGTTTCCGCCTCCCACTTCCGGGTTTCCGACTCCCACTTCCGGGTTCCAACAAATCCCCTCCCCCGCCCTCCCCAAACACTTTTTGACACCGTTTCACCCCCTCGGACGCCTTTTCCCGCCTCCCCCGCTCCTCTCCCCCTCACTTCCGGTTTCCGCCTCCCACTTCCGGGTTTCCGCCTCCCACTTCCGGGTTCCAACAAATCCCCTCCCCCGCCCTCCCCACACACTTTTTGACACCGTTTCACCCCCTCGGACGCCTTTTCCCGCCTCCCCCGCTCCTCTCCCCCTCACTTCCGGTTTCCGCCTCCCACTTCCGGGTTTCCGCCTTCCACTTCCGGGTTCCAACAAATCCCCTCCCCGCCCTCCCCAAACACTTTTTTACACCCTTTCACCCCCTCGCGCGCCTTTTCCCGCCTCCCCCGCTCCTCTCCCCCTCACTTCCGGTTTCCGCCTCCCACTTCCGGGTTTCCGCCTCCCACTTCCGGGTTCCACCCAATCCCCTCCCCCGCCCTCCCCAAACACTTTTTTACACCGTTTCACCCCCTCGGACGCCTTTTCCCGCCTCCCCCGCTCCTCTCCCCCTCACTTCCGGTTTCCGCCTCCCACTTCCGGGTTTCCGCCTCCCACTTCCGGGTTCCACCCAATCCCCTCCCCCGCCCTCCCCAAACACTTTTTGACACCGTTTCACCCCCTCGGACGCCTTTTCCCGCCTCCCCCGCTCCTCTCCCCCTCACTTCCGGTTTCCGCCTCCCACTTCCGGGTTTCCGCCTCCCACTTCCGGGTTCCACCCAATCCCTTCCCCGCCCTCCCCAAACACTTTTTGACACCGTTTCACCCCCTCGGACGCCTTTTCCCGCCTCCCCCGCTCCTCTCCCCCTCACTTCCGGTTTCCGCCTCCCACTTCCGGGTTTCCGCCTTCCACTTCCGGGTTCCACCAAATCCCCTCCCCGCCCTCACCAAACACTTTTTTACACCGTTTCACCCCCTCGGACGCCTTTTCCCGCCTCCCCCGCTCCTCTCCCCCTCACTTCCGGTTTCGGCCTCCCACTTCCGGGTTTCCGCCTCCCACTTCCGGGTTCCAACAAATCCCCTCCCCCGCCCTCCCCAAACACTTTTTGACACCGTTTCACCCCCTCGGACGCCTTTTCCCGCCTCCCCCGCTCCTCTCCCCCTCACTTCCGGTTTCCGCCTCCCACTTCCGGGTTTCCGCCTTCCACTTCCGGGTTCCACCCAATCCCCTCCCCCGCCCTCCCCAAACACTTTTTTACACCGTTTCACCCCCTCGCACGCCTTTTCCCGCCACCCCCGCTCCTCTCCCCCTCACTTCCGGTTTCCGCCTCCCACTTCCGGGTTTCCGCCTTCCACTTCCGGGTTCCACCCAATCCCCTCCCCCGCCCTCCCCACACACTTTTTGACACCGTTTCACCCCCTCGGACGCCTTTTCCCGCCTCCCCCGCTCCTCTCCCCCTCACTTCCGGTTTCCGCCTCCCACTTCCGGGTTTCCGCCTCCCACTTCCGGGTTCCAACAAATCCCCTCCCCCGCCCTCCCCAAACACTTTTTTACACCGTTTCACCCCCTCGGACGCCTTTTCCCGCCTCCCCCGCTCCTCTCCCCCTCACTTCCGGTTTCCGCCTCCCACTTCCGGGTTTCCGCCTCCCACTTCCGGGTTCCACCCAATCCCCTCCCCCGCCCTCCCCAAACACTTTTTTACACCGTTTCACCCCCGCGGACGCCTTTTCCCGCCTCCCCCGCTCCTCTCCCCCTCACTTCCGGTTTCCGCCTCCCACTTCCGGGTTTCCGCCTTCCACTTCCGGGTTCCAACAAATCCCCTCCCCCGCCCTCCCCAAACACTTTTTGACACCGTTTCACCCCCTCGGACGCCTTTTCCCGCCACCCCCGCTCCTCTCCCCCTCACTTCCGGTTTCGGCCTCCCACTTCCGGGTTTCCGCCTCCCACTTCCGGGTTCCACCCAATCCCCTCCCCCGCCCTCCCCACACACTTTTTTACACCGTTTCACCCCCTCGGACGCCTTTTCCCGCCTCCCCCGCTCCTCTCCCCCTCACTTCCGGTTTCCGCCTCCCACTTCCGGGTTTCCGCCTCCCACTTCCGGGTTCCAACAAATCCCCTCCCCCGCCCTCCCCAAACACTTTTTGACACCGTTTCACCCCCTCGGACGCCTTTTCCCGCCTCCCCCGCTCCTCTCCCCCTCACTTCCGGTTTCCGCCTCCCACTTCCGGGTTTCCGCCTCCCACTTCCGGGTTCCACCCAATCCCCTCCCCCGCCCTCCCCAAACACTTTTTTACACCCTTTCACCCCCTCGGACGCCTTTTCCCGCCTCCCCCGCTCCTCTCCCCCTCACTTCCGGTTTCCGCCTCCCACTTCCGGGTTTCCGCCTCCCACTTCCGGGTTCCAACAAATCCCCTCCCCCGCCCTCCCCAAACACTTTTTGACACCGTTTCACCCCCTCGGACGCCTTTTCCCGCCTCCCCCGCTCCTCTCCCCCTCACTTCCGGTTTCGGCCTCCCACTTCCGGGTTTCCGCCTCCCACTTCCGGGTTCCAACAAATCCCCTCCCCCGCCCTCCCCAAACACTTTTTGACACCGTTTCACCCCCTCGGACGCCTTTTCCCGCCTCCCCCGCTCCTCTCCCCCTCACTTCCGGTTTCGGCCTCCCACTTCCGGGTTTCCGCCTCCCACTTCCGGGTTCCAACAAATCCCCTCCCCCGCCCTCCCCAAACACTTTTTGACACCGTTTCACCCCTCGGACGCCTTTTCCCGCCTCCCCCGCTCCTCTCCCCCTCACTTCCGGTTTCGGCCTCCCACTTCCGGGTTTCCGCCTTCCACTTCCGGGTTCCAACAAATCCCCTCCCCCGCCCTCCCCAAACACTTTTTGACACCGTTTCACCCCCTCGGACGCCTTTTCCCGCCTCCCCCGCTCCTCTCCCCCTCACTTCCGGTTTCCGCCTCCCACTTCCGGGTTTCCGCCTTCCACTTCCGGGTTCCACCAAATCCCCTCCCCGCCCTCACCAAACACTTTTTTACACCGTTTCACCCCCTCGGACGCCTTTTCCCGCCTCCCCCGCTCCTCTCCCCCTCACTTCCGGTTTCCGCCTCCCACTTCCGGGTTTCCGCCTCCCACTTCCGGGTTCCAACAAATCCCCTCCCCCGCCCTCCCCAAACACTTTTTGACACCGTTTCACCCCCTCGGACGCCTTTTCCCGCCTCCCCCGCTCCTCTCCCCCTCACTTCCGGTTTCCGCCTCCCACTTCCGGGTTTCCGCCTTCCACTTCCGGGTTCCACCAAATCCCCTCCCCCGCCCTCCCCAAACACTTTTTGACACCGTTTCACCCCCTCGGACGCCTTTTCCCGCCTCCCCCGCTCCTCTCCCCCTCACTTCCGGTTTCCGCCTCCCACTTCCGGGTTTACGACTCCCACTTCCGGGTTCCAACAAATCCCCTCCCCGCCCTCCCCAAACACTTTTTTACACCCTTTCACCCCCTCGGGCGCCTTTTCCCGCCTCCCCCGCTCCTCTCCCCCTCACTTCCGGTTTCCGCCTCCCACTTCCGGGTTTCCGACTCCCACTTCCGGGTTCCAACAAATCCCCTCCCCGCCCTCCCCAAACACTTTTTTACGCCGTTTCACCCCCTCGGACGCCTTTTCCCGCCTCCCCCGCTCCTCTCCCCCTCACTTCCGGTTTCCGCCTCCCACTTCCGGGTTTCCGCCTCCCACTTCCGGGTTCCAACAAATACCCTCCCCCGCCCTCCCCACACACTTTTTGACACCGTTTCACCCCCTCGCACGCCTTTTCCCGCCTCCCCCGCTCCTCTCCCCCTCACTTCCGGTTTCGGCCTCCCACTTCCGGGTTTCCGCCTCCCACTTCCGGGTTCCAACAAATCCCCTCCCCCGCCCTCCCCAAACACTTTTTGACACCGTTTCACCCCCTCGGGCGCCTTTTCCCGCCTCCCCCGCTCCTCTCCCCCTCACTTCCGGTTTCGGCCTCCCACTTCCGGGTTTCCGCCTCCCACTTCCGGGTTCCACCCAATCCCCTCCCCCGCCCTCCCCAAACACTTTTTGACACCGTTTCACCCCCTCGGACGCCTTTTCCCGCCTCCCCCGCTCCTCTCCCCCTCACTTCCGGTTTCCGCCTCCCACTTCCGGGTTTCCGCCTCCCACTTCCGGGTTCCACCCAATCCCCTCCCCCGCCCTCCCCAAACACTTTTTGACACCGTTTCACCCCCTCGCACGCCTTTTCCCGCCTCCCCCGCTCCTCTCCCCCTCACTTCCGGTTTCGGCCTCCCACTTCCGGGTTTCCGCCTCCCACTTCCGGGTTCCAACAAATCCCCTCCCCCGCCCTCCCCAAACACTTTTTTACACCCTTTCACCCCCTCGGGCGCCTCTTCCCGCCTCCCCCGCTCCTCTCCCCCTCACTTCCGGTTTCCGCCTCCCACTTCCGGGTTTCCGCCTCCCACTTCCGGCTTCCAACAAATCCCCTCCCCCGCCCTCCCCAAACACTTTTTGACACCGTTTCACCCCCTCGCACGCCTTTTCCCGCCTCCCCCGCTCCTCTCCCCCTCACTTCCGGTTTCGGCCTCCCACTTCCGGGTTTCCGCCTCCCACTTCCGGGTTCCACCCAATCCCTTCCCCGCCCTCCCCAAACACTTTTTGACACCGTTTCACCCCCTCGGACGCCTTTTCCCGCCTCCCCCGCTCCTCTCCCCCTCACTTCCGGTTTCCGCCTCCCACTTCCGGGTTTCCGACTCCCACTTCCGGGTTCCACCCAATCCCCTCCCCCGCCCTCCCCAAACACTTTTTGACACCGTTTCACCCCCTCGCACGCCTTTTCCCGCCCCCCCCCGCTCCTCTCCCCCTCACTTCCGGTTTCGGCCTCCCACTTCCGGGTTTCCGCCTCCCACTTCCGGGTTCCACCCAATCCCCTCCCCCGCCCTCCCCAAACACTTTTTTACACCCTTTCACCCCCTCGCACGCCTTTTCCCGCCTCCCCCGCTCCTCTCCCCCTCACTTCCGGTTTCGGCCTCCCACTTCCGGGTTTCCGCCTCCCACTTCCGGGTTCCACCCAATCCCCTCCCCCGCCCTCCCCAAACACTTTTTTACACCGTTTCACCCCCTCGGACGCCTTTTCCCGCCACCCCCGCTCCTCTCCCCCTCACTTCCGGTTTCGGCCTCCCACTTCCGGGTTTCCGCCTCCCACTTCCGGGTTCCACCCAATCCCCTCCCCCGCCCTCCCCACACACTTTTTGACACCGTTTCACCCCCTCGGACGCCTTTTCCCGCCTCCCCCGCTCCTCTCCCCCTCACTTCCGGTTTCCGCCTCCCACTTCCGGGTTTCCGCCTCCCACTTCCGGGTTCCAACAAATCCCCTCCCCCGCCCTCCCCAAACACTTTTTTACACCGTTTCACCCCCTCGGACGCCTTTTCCCGCCTCCCCCGCTCCTCTCCCCCTCACTTCCGGTTTCCGCCTCCCACTTCCGGGTTTCCGCCTCCCACTTCCGGGTTCCACCCAATCCCCTCCCCCGCCCTCCCCAAACACTTTTTTACACCGTTTCACCCCCTCGGACGCCTTTTCCCGCCTCCCCCGCTCCTCTCCCCCTCACTTCCGGTTTCGGCCTCCCACTTCCGGGTTTCCGCCTCCCACTTCCGGGTTCCACCCAATCCCCTCCCCCGCCCTCCCCAAACACTTTTTTACACCGTTTCACCCCCTCGGACGCCTTTTCCCGCCACCCCCGCTCCTCTCCCCCTCACTTCCGGTTTCGGCCTCCCACTTCCGGGTTTCCGCCTCCCACTTCCGGGTTCCACCCAATCCCCTCCCCCGCCCTCCCCACACACTTTTTTACACCGTTTCACCCCCTCGGACGCCTTTTCCCGCCTCCCCCGCTCCTCTCCCCCTCACTTCCGGTTTCCGCCTCCCACTTCCGGGTTTCCGCCTCCCACTTCCGGGTTCCAACAAATCCCCTCCCCCGCCCTCCCCAAACACTTTTTGACACCGTTTCACCCCCTCGGACGCCTTTTCCCGCCTCCCCCGCTCCTCTCCCCCTCACTTCCGGTTTCCGCCTCCCACTTCCGGGTTTCCGCCTCCCACTTCCGGGTTCCACCCAATCCCCTCCCCCGCCCTCCCCAAACACTTTTTGACACCGTTTCACCCCCTCGGACGCCTTTTCCCGCCTCCCCCGCTCCTCTCCCCCTCACTTCCGGTTTCGGCCTCCCACTTCCGGGTTTCCGCCTTCCACTTCCGGGTTCCAACAAATCCCCTCCCCCGCCCTCCCCAAACACTTTTTGACACCGTTTCACCCCCTCGGACGCCTTTTCCCGCCTCCCCCGCTCCTCTCCCCCTCACTTCCGGTTTCCGCCTCCCACTTCCGGGTTTCCGCCTCCCACTTCCGGGTTCCACCCAATCCCCTCCCCCGCCCTCCCCACACACTTTTTTACACCGTTTCACCCCCTCGGACGCCTTTTCCCGCCTCCCCCGCTCCTCTCCCCCTCACTTCCGGTTTCCGCCTCCCACTTCCGGGTTTCCGCCTCCCACTTCCGGGTTCCAACAAATCCCCTCCCCCGCCCTCCCCAAACACTTTTTGACACCGTTTCACCCCCTCGGACGCCTTTTCCCGCCTCCCCCGCTCCTCTCCCCCTCACTTCCGGTTTCCGCCTCCCACTTCCGGGTTTCCGCCTTCCACTTCCGGGTTCCACCAAATCCCCTCCCCCGCCCTCCCCAAACACTTTTTGACACCGTTTCACCCCCTCGGACGCCTTTTCCCGCCTCCCCCGCTCCTCTCCCCCTCACTTCCGGTTTCCGCCTCCCACTTCCGGGTTTCCGCCTCCCACTTCCGGGTTCCACCCAATCCCCTCCCCCGCCCTCCCCAAACACTTTTTTACACCGTTTCACCCCCTCGCACGCCTTTTCCCGCCTCCCCCGCTCCTCTCCCCCTCACTTCCGGTTTCCGCCTCCCACTTCCGGGTTTCCGCCTCCCACTTCCGGGTTCCAACAAATCCCCTCCCCCGCCCTCCCCAAACACTTTTTGACACCGTTTCACCCCCTCGGACGCCTTTTCCCGCCTCCCCCGCTCCTCTCCCCCTCACTTCCGGTTTCCGCCTCCCACTTCCGGGTTTCCGCCTCCCACTTCCGGGTTCCAACAAATCCCCTCCCCCGCCCTCCCCACACACTTTTTGACACCGTTTCACCCCCTCGCACGCCTTTTCCCGCCTCCCCCGCTCCTCTCCCCCTCACTTCCGGTTTCCGCCTCCCACTTCCGGGTTTCCGCCTCCCACTTCCGGGTTCCAACAAATCCCCTCCCCCGCCCTCCCCAAACACTTTTTGACACCGTTTCACCCCCTCGGGCGCCTTTTCCCGCCTCCCCCGCTCCTCTCCCCCTCACTTCCGGTTTCCGCCTCCCACTTCCGGGTTTCCGCCTCCCACTTCCGGGTTCCACCCAATCCCCTCCCCCGCCCTCCCCAAACACTTTTTGACACCGTTTCACCCCCTCGGACGCCTTTTCCCGCCTCCCCCGCTCCTCTCCCCCTCACTTCCGGTTTCGGCCTCCCACTTCCGGGTTTCCGCCTTCCACTTCCGGGTTCCACCCAATCCCCTCCCCCGCCCTCCCCAAACACTTTTTGACACCGTTTCACCCCCTCGCACGCCTTTTCCCGCCTCCCCCGCTCCTCTCCCCCTCACTTCCGGTTTCGGCCTCCCACTTCCGGGTTTCCGCCTCCCACTTCCGGGTTCCAACAAATCCCCTCCCCCGCCCTCCCCAAACACTTTTTTACACCCTTTCACCCCCTCGGGCGCCTCTTCCCGCCTCCCCCGCTCCTCTCCCCCTCACTTCCGGTTTCCGCCTCCCACTTCCGGGTTTCCGCCTCCCACTTCCGGGTTCCAACAAATCCCCTCCCCCGCCCTCCCCAAACACTTTTGACACCGTTTCACCCCCTCGGACGCCTTTTCCCGCCTCCCCCGCTCCTCTCCCCCCTCACTTCCGGTTTCGGCCTCCCACTTCCGGGTTTCCGCCTCCCACTTCCGGGTTCCACCCAATCCCTTCCCCGCCCTCCCCAAACACTTTTTGACACCGTTTCACCCCCTCGGACGCCTTTTCCCGCCTCCCCCGCTCCTCTCCCCCTCACTTCCGGTTTCCGCCTCCCACTTCCGGGTTTCCGCCTCCCACTTCCGGGTTCCACCCAATCCCCTCCCCCGCCCTCCCCAAACACTTTTTGACACCGTTTCACCCCCTCGCACGCCTTTTCCCGCCCCCCCCGCTCCTCTCCCCCTCACTTCCGGTTTCGGCCTCCCACTTCCGGGTTTCCGCCTCCCACTTCCGGGTTCCACCCAATCCCCTCCCCCGCCCTCCCCAAACACTTTTTTACACCCTTTCACCCCCTCGGACGCCTTTTCCCGCCTCCCCCGCTCCTCTCCCCCTCACTTCCGGTTTCGGCCTCCCACTTCCGGGTTTCCGCCTCCCACTTCCGGGTTCCACCCAATCCCCTCCCCCGCCCTCCCCAAACACTTTTTTACACCGTTTCACCCCCTCGCACGCCTTTTCCCGCCACCCCCGCTCCTCTCCCCCTCACTTCCGGTTTCCGCCTCCCACTTCCGGGTTTCCGCCTCCCACTTCCGGGTTCCACCCAATCCCCTCCCCCGCCCTCCCCACACACTTTTTGACACCGTTTCACCCCCTCGGACGCCTTTTCCCGCCTCCCCCGCTCCTCTCCCCCTCACTTCCGGTTTCCGCCTCCCACTTCCGGGTTTCCGCCTCCCACTTCCGGGTTCCAACAAATCCCCTCCCCCGCCCTCCCCAAACACTTTTTTACACCGTTTCACCCCCTCGGACGCCTTTTCCCGCCTCCCCCGCTCCTCTCCCCCTCACTTCCGGTTTCCGCCTCCCACTTCCGGGTTTCCGACTCCCACTTCCGGGTTCCACCCAATCCCCTCCCCCGCCCTCCCCAAACACTTTTTTACACCGTTTCACCCCCGCGGACGCCTTTTCCCGCCTCCCCCGCTCCTCTCCCCCTCACTTCCGGTTTCCGCCTCCCACTTCCGGGTTTCCGCCTTCCACTTCCGGGTTCCAACAAATCCCCTCCCCCGCCCTCCCCAAACACTTTTTGACACCGTTTCACCCCCTCGGACGCCTTTTCCCGCCACCCCCGCTCCTCTCCCCCTCACTTCCGGTTTCGGCCTCCCACTTCCGGGTTTCCGCCTCCCACTTCCGGGTTCCACCCAATCCCCTCCCCCGCCCTCCCCACACACTTTTTTACACCGTTTCACCCCCTCGGACGCCTTTTCCCGCCTCCCCCGCTCCTCTCCCCCTCACTTCCGGTTTCCGCCTCCCACTTCCGGGTTTCCGCCTCCCACTTCCGGGTTCCAACAAATCCCCTCCCCCGCCCTCCCCAAACACTTTTTGACACCGTTTCACCCCCTCGGACGCCTTTTCCCGCCTCCCCCGCTCCTCTCCCCCTCACTTCCGGTTTCCGCCTCCCACTTCCGGGTTTCCGCCTCCCACTTCCGGGTTCCACCCAATCCCCTCCCCCGCCCTCCCCAAACACTTTTTGACACCGTTTCACCCCCTCGGACGCCTTTTCCCGCCTCCCCCGCTCCTCTCCCCCTCACTTCCGGTTTCGGCCTCCCACTTCCGGGTTTCCGCCTTCCACTTCCGGGTTCCAACAAATCCCCTCCCCCGCCCTCCCCAAACACTTTTTGACACCGTTTCACCCCCTCGGACGCCTTTTCCCGCCTCCCCCGCTCCTCTCCCCCTCACTTCCGGTTTCCGCCTCCCACTTCCGGGTTTCCGCCTTCCACTTCCGGGTTCCACCAAATCCCCTCCCCGCCCTCACCAAACACTTTTTTACACCGTTTCACCCCCTCGGACGCCTTTTCCCGCCTCCCCCGCTCCTCTCCCCCTCACTTCCGGTTTCCGCCTCCCACTTCCGGGTTTCCGCCTCCCACTTCCGGGTTCCAACAAATCCCCTCCCCCGCCCTCCCCAAACACTTTTTGACACCGTTTCACCCCCTCGGACGCCTTTTCCCGCCTCCCCCGCTCCTCTCCCCCTCACTTCCGGTTTCCGCCTCCCACTTCCGGGTTTCCGCCTTCCACTTCCGGGTTCCACCAAATCCCCTCCCCCGCCCTCCCCAAACACTTTTTTACACCGTTTCACCCCCTCGGACGCCTTTTCCCGCCTCCCCCGCTCCTCTCCCCCTCACTTCCGGTTTCCGCCTCCCACTTCCGGGTTTCCGCCTCCCACTTCTGGGTTCCACCCAATCCCCTCCCCCGCCCTCCCCAAACACTTTTTTACACCGTTTCACCCCCTCGCACGCCTTTTCCCGCCTCCCCCGCTCCTCTCCCCCTCACTTCCGGTTTCGGCCTCCCACTTCCGGGTTTCCGACTCCCACTTCCGGGTTCCAACAAATCCCCTCCCCCGCCCTCCCCAAACACTTTTTGACACCGTTTCACCCCCTCGCACGCCTTTTCCCGCCTCCCCCGCTCCTCTCCCCCTCACTTCCGGTTTCCGCCTCCCACTTCCGGGTTTCCGCCTCCCACTTCCGGGTTCCAACAAATACCCTCCCCCGCCCTCCCCACACACTTTTTGACACCGTTTCACCCCCTCGCACGCCTTTTCCCGCCTCCCCCGCTCCTCTCCCCCTCACTTCCGGTTTCCGCCTCCCACTTCCGGGTTTCCGCCTCCCACTTCCGGGTTCCAACAAATCCCCTCCCCCGCCCTCCCCAAACACTTTTTGACACCGTTTCACCCCCTCGGGCGCCTTTTCCCGCCTCCCCCGCTCCTCTCCCCCTCACTTCCGGTTTCGGCCTCCCACTTCCGGGTTTCCGCCTCCCACTTCCGGGTTCCACCCAATCCCCTCCCCCGCCCTCCCCAAACACTTTTTGACACCGTTTCACCCCCTCGGACGCCTTTTCCCGCCTCCCCCGCTCCTCTCCCCCTCACTTCCGGTTTCCGCCTCCCACTTCCGGGTTTCCGCCTCCCACTTCCGGGTTCCACCCAATCCCCTCCCCCGCCCTCCCCAAACACTTTTTGACACCGTTTCACCCCCTCGCACGCCTTTTCCCGCCTCCCCGCTCCTCTCCCCCTCACTTCCGGTTTCGGCCTCCCACTTCCGGGTTTCCGCCTCCCACTTCCGGGTTCCAACAAATCCCCTCCCCCGCCCTCCCCAAACACTTTTTTACACCCTTTCACCCCCTCGGGCGCCTCTTCCCGCCTCCCCCGCTCCTCTCCCCCTCACTTCCGGTTTCCGCCTCCCACTTCCGGGTTTCCGCCTCCCACTTCCGGGTTCCAACAAATCCCCTCCCCCGCCCTCCCCAAACACTTTTTGACACCGTTTCACCCCCTCGGACGCCTTTTCCCGCCTCCCCCGCTCCTCTCCCCCTCACTTCCGGTTTCGGCCTCCCACTTCCGGGTTTCCGCCTCCCACTTCCGGGTTCCACCCAATCCCTTCCCCGCCCTCCCCAAACACTTTTTGACACCGTTTCACCCCCTCGGACGCCTTTTCCCGCCTCCCCCGCTCCTCTCCCCCTCACTTCCGGTTTCCGCCTCCCACTTCCGGGTTTCCGCCTACCACTTCCGGGTTCCACCCAATCCCCTCCCCCGCCCTCCCCAAACACTTTTTGACACCGTTTCACCCCCTCGCACGCCTTTTCCCGCCCCCCCCGCTCCTCTCCCCCTCACTTCCGGTTTCGGCCTCCCACTTCCGGGTTTCCGCCTCCCACTTCCGGGTTCCACCCAATCCCCTCCCCCGCCCTCCCCAAACACTTTTTTACACCCTTTCACCCCCTCGGACGCCTTTTCCCGCCTCCCCCGCTCCTCTCCCCCTCACTTCCGGTTTCGGCCTCCCACTTCCGGGTTTCCGCCTCCCACTTCCGGGTTCCACCCAATCCCCTCCCCCGCCCTCCCCAAACACTTTTTTACACCGTTTCACCCCCTCGGACGCCTTTTCCCGCCACCCCCGCTCCTCTCCCCCTCACTTCCGGTTTCGGCCTCCCACTTCCGGGTTTCCGCCTCCCACTTCCGGGTTCCACCCAATCCCCTCCCCCGCCCTCCCCACACACTTTTTGACACCGTTTCACCCCCTCGGACGCCTTTTCCCGCCTCCCCCGCTCCTCTCCCCCTCACTTCCGGTTTCCGCCTCCCACTTCCGGGTTTCCGCCTCCCACTTCCGGGTTCCAACAAATCCCCTCCCCCGCCCTCCCCAAACACTTTTTTACACCGTTTCACCCCCTCGGACGCCTTTTCCCGCCTCCCCCGCTCCTCTCCCCCTCACTTCCGGTTTCCGCCTCCCACTTCCGGGTTTCCGCCTCCCACTTCCGGGTTCCACCCAATCCCCTCCCCCGCCCTCCCCAAACACTTTTTGACACCGTTTCACCCCCGCGGACGCCTTTTCCCGCCTCCCCCGCTCCTCTCCCCCTCACTTCCGGTTTCGGCCTCCCACTTCCGGGTTTCCGCCTCCCACTTCCGGGTTCCACCAAATCCCCTCCCCCGCCCTCCCCAAACACTTTTTGACACCGTTTCACCCCCTCGGACGCCTTTTCCCGCCTCCCCCGCTCCTCTCCCCCTCACTTCCGGTTTCGGCCTCCCACTTCCGGGTTTCCGCCTCCCACTTCCGGGTTCCAACAAATCCCCTCCCCCGCCCTCCCCAAACACTTTTTTACACCGTTTCACCCCCTCGGGCGCCTTTTCCCGCCTCCCCCGCTCCTCTCCCCCTCACTTCCGGTTTCGGCCTCCCACTTCCGGGTTTCCGCCTTCCACTTCCGGGTTCCAACAAATCCCCTCCCCCGCCCTCCCCAAACACTTTTTTACACCGTTTCACCCCCTCGCACGCCTTTTCCCGCCTCCCCCGCTCCTCTCCCCCTCACTTCCGGTTTCCGCCTCCCACTTCCGGGTTTCCGCCTCCCACTTCCGGGTTCCAACAAATCCCCTCCCCCGCCCTCCCCAAACACTTTTTGACACCGTTTCACCCCCTCGGACGCCTTTTCCCGCCTCCCCCGCTCCTCTCCCCCTCACTTCCGGTTTCCGCCTCCCACTTCCGGGTTTCGGCCTCCCACTTCCGGGTTCCAACAAATCCCCTCCCCCGCCCTCCCCAAACACTTTTTGACACCGTTTCACCCCCTCGGACGCCTTTTCCCGCCTCCCCCGCTCCTCTCCCCCTCACTTCCGGTTTCGGCCTCCCACTTCCGGGTTTCCGCCTCCCACTTCCGGGTTCCACCCAATCCCCTCCCCCGCCCTCCCCAAACACTTTTTGACACCGTTTCACCCCCTCGGACGCCTTTTCCCGCCTCCCCCGCTCCTCTCCCCCTCACTTCCGGTTTCCGCCTCCCACTTCCAGGTTTCCGCCTTCCACTTCCGGGTTCCACCCAATCCCCTCCCCCGCCCTCCCCAAACACTTTTTGACACCGTTTCACCCCCTCGGACGCCTTTTCCCGCCTCCCCCGCTCCTCTCCCCCTCACTTCCGGTTTCGGCCTCCCACTTCCGGGTTTCCGCCTTCCACTTCCGGGTTCCAACAAATCCCCTCCCCCGCCCTCCCCAAACACTTTTTGACACCGTTTCACCCCCTCGGACACCTTTTCCCGCCTCCCCCGCTCCTCTCCCCCTCACTTCCGGTTTCCGCCTCCCACTTCCGGGTTTCCGACTCCCACTTCCGGGTTCCAACAAATCCCCTCCCCCGCCCTCCCCAAACACTTTTTGACACCGTTTCACCCCCTCGGACGCCTTTTCCCGCCTCCCCCGCTCCTCTCCCCCTCACTTCCGGTTTCCGCCTCCCACTTCCGGGTTTCCGCCTCCCACTTCCGGGTTCCAACAAATCCCCTCCCCCGCCCTCCCCAAACACTTTTTGACACCGTTTCACCCCCTCGGACGCCTTTTCCCGCCTCCCCCGCTCCTCTCCCCCTCACTTCCGGTTTCCGCCTCCCACTTCCGGGTTTCCGCCTTCCACTTCCGGGTTCCAACAAATCCCCTCCCCGCCCTCCCCAAACACTTTTTTACACCCTTTCACCCCCTCGCGCGCCTTTTCCCGCCTCCCCCGCTCCTCTCCCCCTCACTTCCGGTTTCCGCCTCCCACTTCCGGGTTTCCGACTCCCACTTCCGGGTTCCAACAAATCCCCTCCCCGCCCTCCCCAAACACTTTTTTACACCCTTTCACCCCCTCGCACGCCTTTTCCCGCCTCCCCCGCTCCTCTCCCCCTCACTTCCGGTTTCCGCCTCCCACTTCCGGGTTTCCGCCTCCCACTTCCGGGTTCCAACAAATCCCCTCCCCGCCCTCCCCAAACACTTTTTTACACCCTTTCACCCCCTCGGGCGCCTTTTCCCGCCTCCCCCGCTCCTCTCCCCCTCACTTCCGGTTTCCGCCTCCCACTTCCGGGTTTCCGCCTCCCACTTCCGGGTTCCAACAAATCCCCTCCCCGCCCTCCCCAAACACTTTTTTACACCGTTTCACCCCCTCGCACGCCTTTTCCCGCCTCCCCCGCTCCTCTCCCCCTCACTTCCGGTTTCCGCCTCCCACTTCCGGGTTTCCGCCTCCCACTTCCGGGTTCCAACAAATCCCCTCCCCGCCCTCCCCAAACACTTTTTTACACCCTTTCACCCCCTCGGACGCCTTTTCCCGCCTCCCCCGCTCCTCTCCCCCTCACTTCCGGTTTCCGCCTCCCACTTCCGGGTTTCCGACTCCCACTTCCGGGTTCCAACAAATCCCCTCCCCGCCCTCCCCAAACACTTTTTTACACCGTTTCTCCCCCTCGGACGCCTTTTCCCGCCTCCCCCGCTCCTCTCCCCCTCACTTCCGGTTTCGGCCTCCCACTTCCGTGTTTCCGACTCCCACTTCCGGGTTCCAACAAATCCCCTCCCCGCCCTCCCCAAACACTTTTTTACACCCTTTCACCCCCTCGCACGCCTTTTCCCGCCTCCCCCGCTCCTCTCCCCCTCACTTCCGGTTTCCGCCTCCCACTTCCGGGTTTCCGCCTCCCACTTCCGGGTTCCAACAAATCCCCTCCCCGCCCTCCCCAAACACTTTTTTACACCGTTTCCCCACCTCGCACGCCTTTTCCCGCCTCCCCCGCTCCTCTCCCCCTCACTTCCGGTTTCCGCCTCCCACTTCCGGGTTTCCGACTCCCACTTCCGGGTTCCAACAAATCCCCTACCCCGCCCTCCCCAAACACTTTTTTACACCCTTTCACCCCCTCGCACGCCTTTTCCCGCCTCCCCCGCTCCTCTCCCCCTCACTTCCGGTTTCCGCCTCCCACTTCCGGGTTTCCGCCTTCCACTTCCGGGTTCCAACAAATCCCCTCCCCGCCCTCCCCAAACACTTTTTTACACCCTTTCACCCCCTCGCGCGCCTTTTCCCGCCTCCCCCGCTCCTCTCCCCCTCACTTCCGGTTTCCGCCTCCCACTTCCGGGTTTCCGACTCCCACTTCCGGGTTCCAACAAATCCCCTCCCCGCCCTCCCCAAACACTTTTTTACACCCTTTCACCCCCTCGCACGCCTTTTCCCGCCTCCCCCGCTCCTCTCCCCCTCACTTCCGGTTTCCGCCTCCCACTTCCGGGTTTCCGCCTCCCACTTCCGGGTTCCAACAAATCCCCTCCCCGCCCTCCCCAAACACTTTTTTACACCCTTTCACCCCCTCGGGCGCCTTTTCCCGCCTCCCCCGCTCCTCTCCCCCTCACTTCCGGTTTCCGCCTCCCACTTCCGGGTTTCCGCCTCCCACTTCCGGGTTCCAACAAATCCCCTCCCCGCCCTCCCCAAACACTTTTTTACACCGTTTCACCCCCTCGCACGCCTTTTCCCGCCTCCCCCGCTCCTCTCCCCCTCACTTCCGGTTTCCGCCTCCCACTTCCGGGTTTCCGCCTCCCACTTCCGGGTTCCAACAAATCCCCTCCCCGCCCTCCCCAAACACTTTTTTACACCCTTTCACCCCCTCGGACGCCTTTTCCCGCCTCCCCCGCTCCTCTCCCCCTCACTTCCGGTTTCCGCCTCCCACTTCCGGGTTTCCGACTCCCACTTCCGGGTTCCAACAAATCCCCTCCCCGCCCTCCCCAAACACTTTTTTACACCGTTTCTCCCCCTCGGACGCCTTTTCCCGCCTCCCCCGCTCCTCTCCCCCTCACTTCCGGTTTCGGCCTCCCACTTCCGTGTTTCCGACTCCCACTTCCGGGTTCCAACAAATCCCCTCCCCGCCCTCCCCAAACACTTTTTTACACCCTTTCACCCCCTCGCACGCCTTTTCCCGCCTCCCCCGCTCCTCTCCCCCTCACTTCCGGTTTCCGCCTCCCACTTCCGGGTTTCCGCCTCCCACTTCCGGGTTCCAACAAATCCCCTCCCCGCCCTCCCCGAACACTTTTTTACACCGTTTCCCCACCTCGCACGCCTTTTCCCGCCTCCCCCGCTCCTCTCCCCCTCACTTCCGGTTTCCGCCTCCCACTTCCGGGTTTCCGACTCCCACTTCCGGGTTCCAACAAATCCCCTACCCCGCCCTCCCCAAACACTTTTTTACACCCTTTCACCCCCTCGCACGCCTTTTCCCGCCTCCCCCGCTCCTCTCCCCCTCACTTCCGGTTTCCGCCTCCCACTTCCGGGTTTCCGCCTCCCACTTCCGGGTTCCAACAAATCCCCTCCCCGCCCTCCCCAAACACTTTTTTACACCGTTTCTCCCCCTCGCGCGCCTTTTCCCGCCTCCCCCGCTCCTCTCCCCCTCACTTCCGGTTTCCCCCTCCCACTTCCGGGTTTCCGCCTCCCACTTCCGGGTTCCAACAAATCCCCTCCCCGCCCTCCCCAAACACTTTTTTACGCCGTTTCACCCCCTCGCACGCCTTTTCCCGCCTCCCCCGCTCCTCTCCCCCTCACTTCCGGTTTCCGCCTCCCACTTCCGGGTTTCCGACTCCCATTTCCGGGTTCCAACAAATCCCCTCCCCGCCCTCCCCAAACACTTTTTTACACCGTTTCTCCCCCTCGGACGCCTTTTCCCGCCTCCCCCGCTCCTCTCCCCCTCACTTCCGGTTTCCGCCTCCCACTTCCGTGTTTCCGACTCCCACTTCCGGGTTCCAACAAATCCCCTCCCCGCCCTCCCCAAACACTTTTTTACACCCTTTCACCCCCTCGCACGCCTTTTCCCGCCTCCCCCGCTCCTCTCCCCCTCACTTCCGGTTTCCGCCTCCCACTTCCGGGTTTCCGCCTCCCACTTCCGGGTTCCAACAAATCCCCTCCCCGCCCTCCCCAAACACTTTTTTACACCGTTTCCCCACCTCGCACGCCTTTTCCCGCCTCCCCCGCTCCTCTCCCCCTCACTTCCGGTTTCCGCCTCCCACTTCCGGGTTTCCGACTCCCACTTCCGGGTTCCAACAAATCCCCTACCCCGCCCTCCCCAAACACTTTTTTACACCCTTTCACCCCCTCGCACGCCTTTTCCCGCCTCCCCCGCTCCTCTCCCCCTCACTTCCGGTTTCCGCCTCCCACTTCCGGGTTTCCGCCTCCCACTTCCGGGTTCCAACAAATCCCCTCCCCGCCCTCCCCAAACACTTTTTTACACCGTTTCTCCCCCTCGCGCGCCTTTTCCCGCCTCCCCCGCTCCTCTCCCCCTCACTTCCGGTTTCCCCCTCCCACTTCCGGGTTTCCGACTCCCACTTCCGGGTTCCAACAAATCCCCTCCCCGCCCTCCCCAAACACTTTTTTACACCCTTTCACCCCCTCGGGCGCCTTTTCCCGCCTCCCCCGCTCCTCTCCCCCTCACTTCCGGTTTCCGCCTCCCACTTCCGGGTTTCCGCCTCCCACTTCCGGGTTCCAACAAATCCCCTCCCCGCCCTCCCCGAACACTTTTTTACACCGTTTCTCCCCCTCGCACGCCTTTTCCCGCCTCCCCCGCTCCTCTCCCCCTCACTTCCGGTTTCCGCCTCCCACTTCCGGGTTTCCGACTCCCACTTCCGGGTTCCAACAAATCCCCTCCCCGCCCTCCCCAAACACTTTTTTACACCCTTTCACCCCCTCGCACGCCTTTTCCCGCCTCCCCCGCTCCTCTCCCCCTCACTTCCGGTTTCCGCCTCCCACTTCCGGGTTTCCGACTCCCACTTCCGGGTTCCAACAAATCCCCTCCCCGCCCTCCCCAAACACTTTTTGACACCGTTTCACCCCCTCGGACGCCTTTTCCCGCCTCCCCCGCTCCTCTCCCCCTCACTTCCGGTTGCCGCCTCCCACTTCCGGGTTTCCGCCTCCCACTTCCGGGTTCCAACAAATCCCCTCCCCGCCCTCCCCAAACACTTTTTTACACCGTTTCACCCCCTCGCACGCCTTTTCCCGCCTCCCCCGCTCCTCTCCCCCTCACTTCCGGTTTCCGCCTCCCACTTCCGGGTTTCCGACTCCCACTTCCGGGTTCCAACAAATCCCCTCCCCCGCCCTCCCCAAACACTTTTTTACACCCTTTCACCCCCTCGGGCGCCTTTTCCCGCCTCCCCCGCTCCTCTCCCCCTCACTTCCGGTTTCCGCCTCCCACTTCCGGGTTTCCGACTCCCACTTCCGGGTTCCAACAAATCCCCTCCCCCGCCCTCCCCAAACACTTTTTTACACCCTTTCACCCCCTCGCACGCCTTTTCCCGCCTCCCCCGCTCCTCTCCCCCTCACTTCCGGTTTCCGCCTCCCACTTCCGGGTTTCCGCCTCCCACTTCCGGGTTCCAACAAATCCCCTCCCCGCCCTCCCCAAACACTTTTTGACACCGTTTCACCCCCTCGGACGCCTTTTCCCGCCTCCCCCGCTCCTCTCCCCCTCACTTCCGGTTGCCGCCTCCCACTTCCGGGTTTCCGCCTCCCACTTCCGGGTTCCAACAAATCCCCTCCCCGCCCTCCCCAAACACTTTTTTACACCGTTTCACCCCCTCGCACGCCTTTTCCCGCCTCCCCCGCTCCTCTCCCCCTCACTTCCGGTTTCCGCCTCCCACTTCCGGGTTTCCGACTCCCACTTCCGGGTTCCAACAAATCCCCTCCCCGCCCTCCCCAAACACTTTTTTACACCGTTTCTCCCCCTCGCACGCCTTTTCCCGCCTCCCCCGCTCCTCTCCCCCTCACTTCCGGTTTCCGCCTCCCACTTCCGGGTTTCCGACTCCCACTTCCGGGTTCCAACAAATCCCCTCCCCGCCCTCCCCAAACACTTTTTTACACCCTTTCACCCCCTCGGGCGCCTTTTCCCGCCTCCCCCGCTCCTCTCCCCCTCACTTCCGGTTTCCGCCTCCCACTTCCGGGTTTCCGCCTCCCACTTCCGGGTTCCAACAAATCCCCTCCCCCGCCCTCCCCAAACACTTTTTGACACCGTTTCACCCCCTCGGACGCCTTTTCCCGCCTCCCCCGCTCCTCTCCCCCTCACTTCCGGTTTCCGCCTCCCACTTCCGGGTTTCCGCCTCCCACTTCCGGGTTCCAACAAATCCCCTCCCCGCCCTCCCCAAACACTTTTTTACACCCTTTCACCCCCTCGGGCGCCTTTTCCCGCCTCCCCCGCTCCTCTCCCCCTCACTTCCGGTTTCCGCCTCCCACTTCCGGGTTTCCGCCTCCCACTTCCGGGTTCCAACAAATCCCCTCCCCGCCCTCCCCAAACACTTTTTTACACCCTTTCACCCCCTCGGACGCCTTTTCCCGCCTCCCCCGCTCCTCTCCCCCTCACTTCCGGTTTCCGCCTCCCACTTCCGGGTTTCCGACTCCCACTTCCGGGTTCCAACAAATCCCCTCCCCGCCCTCCCCAAACACTTTTTTACACCCTTTCACCCCCTCGGACGCCTTTTCCCGCCTCCCCCGCTCCTCTCCCCCTCACTTCCGGTTTCCGCCTCCCACTTCCGGGTTTCCGACTCCCACTTCCGGGTTCCAACAAATCCCCTCCCCGCCCTCCCCAAACACTTTTTTACACCCTTTCACCCCCTCGGGCGCCTTTTCCCGCCTCCCCCGCTCCTCTCCCCCTCACTTCCGGTTTCCGCCTCCCACTTCCGGGTTTCCGCCTCCCACTTCCGGGTTCCAACAAATCCCCTCCCCCGCCCTCCCCAAACACTTTTTTACACCCTTTCACCCCCTCGCACGCCTTTTCCCGCCTCCCCCGCTCCTCTCCCCCTCACTTCCGGTTTCGGCCTCCCACTTCCGGGTTTCCGCCTCCCACTTCCGGGTTCCAACAAATCCCCTCCCCCGCCCTCCCCAAACACTTTTTTACACCGTTTCACCCCCTCGGACGCCTTTTCCCGCCTCCCCCGCTCCTCTCCCCCTCACTTCCGGTTTCCGCCTCCCACTTCCGGGTTTCCGCCTCCCACTTCCGGGTTCCAACAAATCCCCTCCCCCGCCCTCCCCACACACTTTTTGACACCGTTTCACCCCCTCGCACGCCTTTTCCCGCCTCCCCCGCTCCTCTCCCCCTCACTTCCGGTTTCCGCCTCCCACTTCCGGGTTTCCGCCTTCCACTTCCGGGTTCCAACAAATCCCCTCCCCGCCCTCCCCAAACACTTTTTTACACCCTTTCACCCCCTCGCGCGCCTTTTCCCGCCTCCCCCGCTCCTCTCCCCCTCACTTCCGGTTTCCCCCTCCCACTTCCGGGTTTCCGACTCCCACTTCCGGGTTCCAACAAATCCCCTCCCCGCCCTCCCCAAACACTTTTTTACACCCTTTCACCCCCTCGCACGCCTTTTCCCGCCTCCCCCGCTCCTCTCCCCCTCACTTCCGGTTTCCGCCTCCCACTTCCGGGTTTCCGACTCCCACTTCCGGGTTCCAACAAATCCCCTCCCCGCCCTCCCCAAACACTTTTTTACACCCTTTCACCCCCTCGGGCGCCTTTTCCCGCCTCCCCCGCTCCTCTCCCCCTCACTTCCGGTTTCCGCCTCCCACTTCCGGGTTTCCGACTCCCACTTCCGGGTTCCAACAAATCCCCTCCCCGCCCTCCCCAAACACTTTTTTACACCGTTTCACCCCCTCGCACGTCTTTTCCCGCCTCCCCCGCTCCTCTCCCCCTCACTTCCGGTTTCCGCCTCCCACTTCCGGGTTTCCGCCTCCCACTTCCGGGTTCCAACAAATCCCCTCCCCGCCCTCCCCAAACACTTTTTTACACCCTTTCACCCCCTCGGACGCCTTTTCCCGCCTCCCCCGCTCCTCTCCCCCTCACTTCCGGTTTCCGCCTCCCACTTCCGGGTTTCCGACTCCCACTTCCGGGTTCCAACAAATCCCCTCCCCGCCCTCCCCAAACACTTTTTTACACCCTTTCACCCCCTCGCGCGCCTTTTCCCGCCTCCCCCGCTCCTCTCCCCCTCACTTCCGGTTTCCGCCTCCCACTTCCGGGTTTCCGACTCCCACTTCCGGGTTCCAACAAATCCCCTCCCCGCCCTCCCCAAACACTTTTTTACACCGTTTCACCCCCTCGCACGCCTTTTCCCGCCTCCCCCGCTCCTCTCCCCCTCACTTCCGGTTTCCGCCTCCCACTTCCGGGTTTCCGCCTCCCACTTCCGGGTTCCAACAAATCCCCTCCCCGCCCTCCCCAAACACTTTTTTACACCGTTTCCCCACCTCGCACGCCTTTTCCCGCCTCCCCCGCTCCTCTCCCCCTCACTTCCGGTTTCCGCCTCCCACTTCCGGGTTTCCGCCTCCCACTTCCGGGTTCCAACAAATCCCCTACCCCGCCCTCCCCAAACACTTTTTTACACCCTTTCACCCCCTCGCACGCCTTTTCCCGCCTCCCCCGCTCCTCTCCCCCTCACTTCCGGTTTCCGCCTCCCACTTCCGGGTTTCCGCCTCCCACTTCCGGGTTCCAACAAATCCCCTCCCCGCCCTCCCCAAACACTTTTTTACACCGTTTCTCCCCCTCGCGCGCCTTTTCCCGCCTCCCCCGCTCCTCTCCCCCTCACTTCCGGTTTCCCCCTCCCACTTCCGGGTTTCCGACTCCCACTTCCGGGTTCCAACAAATCCCCTCCCCGCCCTCCCCAAACACTTTTTTACACCCTTTCACCCCCTCGGGCGCCTTTTCCCGCCTCCCCCGCTCCTCTCCCCCTCACTTCCGGTTTCCGCCTCCCACTTCCGGGTTTCCGACTCCCACTTCCGGGTTCCAACAAATCCCCTCCCCGCCCTCCCCGAACACTTTTTTACACCGTTTCTCCCCCTCGCACGCCTTTTCCCGCCTCCCCCGCTCCTCTCCCCCTCACTTCCGGTTTCCGCCTCCCACTTCCGGGTTTCCGCCTCCCACTTCCGGGTTCCAACAAATCCCCTCCCCGCCCTCCCCAAACACTTTTTTACACCCTTTCACCCCCTCGCACGCCTTTTCCCGCCTCCCCCGCTCCTCTCCCCCTCACTTCCGGTTTCCGCCTCCCACTTCCGGGTTTCCGACTCCCACTTCCGGGTTCCAACAAATCCCCTCCCCGCCCTCCCCAAACACTTTTTTACACCGTTTCACCCCCTCGGACGCCTTTTCCCGCCTCCCCCGCTCCTCTCCCCCTCACTTCCGGTTTCGGCCTCCCACTTCCGGGTTTCCGCCTCCCACTTCCGGGTTCCAACCAATCCCCTCCCCCGCCCTCCCCAAACACTTTTTTACACCCTTTCACCCCCTCGGGCGCCTTTTCCCGCCTCCCCCGCTCCTCTCCCCCTCACTTCCGGTTTCCGCCTCCCACTTCCGGGTTTCCGCCTCCCACTTCCGGGTTCCAACAAATCCCCTCCCCGCCCTCCCCAAACACTTTTTTACACCGTTTCACCCCCTCGGACGCCTTTTCCCGCCTCCCCCGCTCCTCTCCCCCTCACTTCCGGTTGCCGCCTCCCACTTCCGGGTTTCCGACTCCCACTTCCGGGTTCCAACAAATCCCCTCCCCGCCCTCCCCAAACACTTTTTTACACCCTTTCACCCCCTCGGGCGCCTTTTCCCGCCTCCCCCGCTCCTCTCCCCCTCACTTCCGGTTTCCGCCTCCCACTTCCGGGTTTCCGACTCCCACTTCCGGGTTCCAACAAATCCCCTCCCCGCCCTCCCCAAACACTTTTTTACACCCTTTCACACCCTCGCACGCCTTTTCCCGCCTCCCCCGCTCCTCTCCCCCTCACTTCCGGTTTCCGCCTCCCACTTCCGGGTTTCCGCCTCCCACTTCCGGGTTCCAACAAATCCCCTCCCCGCCCTCCCCAAACACTTTTTTACACCGTTTCCCCACCTCGGACGCCTTTTCCCGCCTCCCCCGCTCCTCTCCCCCTCACTTCCGGTTTCGGCCTCCCACTTCCGGGTTTACGACTCCCACTTCCGGGTTCCAACAAATCCCCTCCCCGCCCTCCCCAAACACTTTTTTACACCCTTTCACCCCCTCGCACGCCTTTTCCCGCCTCCCCCGCTCCTCTCCCCCTCACTTCCGGTTTCCGCCTCCCACTTCCGGGTTTCCGCCTCCCACTTCCGGGTTCCAACAAATCCCCTCCCCCGCCCTCCCCAAACACTTTTTTACACCGTTTCACCCCCTCGGACGCCTTTTCCCGCCTCCCCCGCTCCTCTCCCCCTCACTTCCGGTTTCCGCCTCCCACTTCCGGGTTTCCGACTCCCACTTCCGGGTTCCAACAAATCCCCTCCCCGCCCTCCCCAAACACTTTTTTACACCGTTTCCCCACCTCACACGCCTTTTCCCGCCTCCCCCGCTCCTCTCCCCCTCACTTCCGGTTTCCGCCTCCCACTTCCGGGTTTCCGACTCCCACTTCCGGGTTCCAACAAATCCCCTCCCCGCCCTCCCCAAACACTTTTTTACACCCTTTCACCCCCTCGGGCGCCTTTTCCCGCCTCCCCCGCTCCTCTCCCCCTCACTTCCGGTTTCCGCCTCCCACTTCCGGGTTTCCGACTCCCACTTCCGGGTTCCAACAAATCCCCTCCCCGCCCTCCCCAAACACTTTTTTACACCCTTTCACCCCCTCGCACGCCTTTTCCCGCCTCCCCCGCTCCTCTCCCCCTCACTTCCGGTTTCCGCCTCCCACTTCCGGGTTTCCGACTCCCACTTCCGGGTTCCAACAAATCCCCTCCCCCGCCCTCCCCAAACACTTTTTGACACCGTTTCACCCCCTCGGACGCCTTTTCCCGCCTCCCCCGCTCCTCTCCCCCTCACTTCCGGTTTCCGCCTCCCACTTCCGGGTTTCCGCCTCCCACTTCCGGGTTCCAACAAATCCCCTCCCCGCCCTCCCCAAACACTTTTTTACACCCTTTCACCCCCTCGGGCGCCTTTTCCCGCCTCCCCCGCTCCTCTCCCCCTCACTTCCGGTTTCCGCCTCCCACTTCCGGGTTTACGCCTCCCACTTCCGGGTTCCAACAAATCCCCTCCCCGCCCTCCCCAAACACTTTTTTACACCCTTTCACCCCCTCGGGCGCCTTTTCCCGCCTCCCCCGCTCCTCTCCCCCTCACTTCCGGTTTCCGCCTCCCACTTCCGGGTTTCCGCCTCCCACTTCCGGGTTCCAACAAATCCCCTCCCCGCCCTCCCCAAACACTTTTTTACACCGTTTCACCCCCTCGGACGCCTTTTCCCGCCTCCCCCGCTCCTCTCCCCCTCACTTCCGGTTTCCGCCTCCCACTTCCGGGTTTCCGCCTCCCACTTCCGGGTTCCAACAAATCCCCTCCCCGCCCTCCCCAAACACTTTTTTACACCGTTTCACCCCCTCGGACGCCTTTTCCCGCCTCCCCCGCTCCTCTCCCCCTCACTTCCGGTTTCCGCCTCCCACTTCCGGGTTTCCGACTCCCACTTCCGGGTTCCAACAAATCCCCTCCCCGCCCTCCCCAAACACTTTTTTACACCGTTTCACCCCCTCACACGCCTTTTCCCGCCTCCCCCGCTCCTCTCCCCCTCACTTCCGGTTTCGGCCTCCCACTTCCGGGTTTCCGACTCCCACTTCCGGGTTCCAACAAATCCCCTCCCCGCCCTCCCCAAACACTTTTTTACACCCTTTCACCCCCTCGGGCGCCTTTTCCCGCCTCCCCCGCTCCTCTCCCCCTCACTTCCGGTTTCCGCCTCCCACTTCCGGGTTTCCGCCTCCCACTTCCGGGTTCCAACAAATCCCCTCCCCGCCCTCCCCAAACACTTTTTTACACCCTTTCACCCCCTCGGGCGCCTTTTCCCGCCTCCCCCGCTCCTCTCCCCCTCACTTCCGGTTTCCGCCTCCCACTTCCGGGTTTCCGCCTCCCACTTCCGGGTTCCAACAAATCCCCTCCCCGCCCTCCCCAAACACTTTTTTACACCCTTTCACCCCCTCGCACGCCTTTTCCCGCCTCCCCCGCACCTCTCCCCCTCACTTCCGGTTTCCGCCTCCCACTTCCGGGTTTCCGCCTCCCACTTCCGGGTTCCAACAAATCCCCTCCCCGCCCTCCCCAAACACTTTTTTACACCCTTTCACCCCCTCGGACGCCTTTTCCCGCCTCCCCCGCTCCTCTCCCCCTCACTTCCGGTTTCCGCCTCCCACTTCCGGGTTTCCGACTCCCACTTCCGGGTTCCAACAAATCCCCTCCCCGCCCTCCCCAAACACTTTTTTACACCGTTTCCCCACCTCACACGCCTTTTCCCGCCTCCCCCGCTCCTCTCCCCCTCACTTCCGGTTTCCGCCTCCCACTTCCGGGTTTCCGACTCCCACTTCCGGGTTCCAACAAATCCCCTCCCCGCCCTCCCCAAACACTTTTTTACACCCTTTCACCCCCTCGGGCGCCTTTTCCCGCCTCCCCCGCTCCTCTCCCCCTCACTTCCGGTTTCCGCCTCCCACTTCCGGGTTTCCGACTCCCACTTCCGGGTTCCAACAAATCCCCTCCCCGCCCTCCCCAAACACTTTTTTACACCCTTTCACCCCCTCGCACGCCTTTTCCCGCCTCCCCCGCTCCTCTCCCCCTCACTTCCGGTTTCCGCCTCCCACTTCCGGGTTTCCGACTCCCACTTCCGGGTTCCAACAAATCCCCTCCCCCGCCCTCCCCAAACACTTTTTGACACCGTTTCACCCCCTCGGACGCCTTTTCCCGCCTCCCCCGCTCCTCTCCCCCTCACTTCCGGTTTCCGCCTCCCACTTCCGGGTTTCCGCCTCCCACTTCCGGGTTCCAACAAATCCCCTCCCCGCCCTCCCCAAACACTTTTTTACACCCTTTCACCCCCTCGGGCGCCTTTTCCCGCCTCCCCCGCTCCTCTCCCCCTCACTTCCGGTTTCCGCCTCCCACTTCCGGGTTTACGCCTCCCACTTCCGGGTTCCAACAAATCCCCTCCCCGCCCTCCCCAAACACTTTTTTACACCCTTTCACCCCCTCGGGCGCCTTTTCCCGCCTCCCCCGCTCCTCTCCCCCTCACTTCCGGTTTCCGCCTCCCACTTCCGGGTTTCCGCCTCCCACTTCCGGGTTCCAACAAATCCCCTCCCCGCCCTCCCCAAACACTTTTTTACACCGTTTCACCCCCTCGGACGCCTTTTCCCGCCTCCCCCGCTCCTCTCCCCCTCACTTCCGGTTTCCGCCTCCCACTTCCGGGTTTCCGCCTCCCACTTCCGGGTTCCAACAAATCCCCTCCCCGCCCTCCCCAAACACTTTTTTACACCGTTTCACCCCCTCGGACGCCTTTTCCCGCCTCCCCCGCTCCTCTCCCCCTCACTTCCGGTTTCCGCCTCCCACTTCCGGGTTTCCGACTCCCACTTCCGGGTTCCAACAAATCCCCTCCCCGCCCTCCCCAAACACTTTTTTACACCGTTTCACCCCCTCACACGCCTTTTCCCGCCTCCCCCGCTCCTCTCCCCCTCACTTCCGGTTTCGGCCTCCCACTTCCGGGTTTCCGACTCCCACTTCCGGGTTCCAACAAATCCCCTCCCCGCCCTCCCCAAACACTTTTTTACACCCTTTCACCCCCTCGGGCGCCTTTTCCCGCCTCCCCCGCTCCTCTCCCCCTCACTTCCGGTTTCCGCCTCCCACTTCCGGGTTTCCGCCTCCCACTTCCGGGTTCCAACAAATCCCCTCCCCGCCCTCCCCAAACACTTTTTTACACCCTTTCACCCCCTCGGGCGCCTTTTCCCGCCTCCCCCGCTCCTCTCCCCCTCACTTCCGGTTTCCGCCTCCCACTTCCGGGTTTCCGCCTCCCACTTCCGGGTTCCAACAAATCCCCTCCCCGCCCTCCCCAAACACTTTTTTACACCCTTTCACCCCCTCGCACGCCTTTTCCCGCCTCCCCCGCACCTCTCCCCCTCACTTCCGGTTTCCGCCTCCCACTTCCGGGTTTCCGCCTCCCACTTCCGGGTTCCAACAAATCCCCTCCCCGCCCTCCCCAAACACTTTTTTACACCCTTTCACCCCCTCGCGCGCCTTTTCCCGCCTCCCCCGCTCCTCTCCCCCTCACTTCCGGTTTCCGCCTCCCACTTCCGGGTTTCCGACTCCCACTTCCGGGTTCCAACAAATCCCCTCCCCGCCCTCCCCAAACACTTTTTTACACCCTTTCACCCCCTCGCACGCCTTTTCCCGCCTCCCCCGCTCCTCTCCCCCTCACTTCCGGTTTCCGCCTCCCACTTCCGGGTTTCCGCCTCCCACTTCCGGGTTCCAACAAATCCCCTCCCCGCCCTCCCCAAACACTTTTTTACACCCTTTCACCCCCTCGCGCGCCTTTTCCCGCCTCCCCCGCTCCTCTCCCCCTCACTTCCGGTTTCCGCCTCCCACTTCCGGGTTTCCGACTCCCACTTCCGGGTTCCAACAAATCCCCTCCCCGCCCTCCCCAAACACTTTTTTACACCGTTTCTCCCCCTCGGACGCCTTTTCCCGCCTCCCCCGCTCCTCTCCCCCTCACTTCCGGTTTCCGCCTCCCACTTCCGTGTTTCCGACTCCCACTTCCGGGTTCCAACAAATCCCCTCCCCGCCCTCCCCAAACACTTTTTTACACCCTTTCACCCCCTCGGGCGCCTTTTCCCGCCTCCCCCGCTCCTCTCCCCCTCACTTCCGGTTTCCGCCTCCCACTTCCGGGTTTCCGCCTCCCACTTCCGGGTTCCAACAAATCCCCTCCCCGCCCTCCCCAAACACTTTTTTACACCGTTTCCCCACCTCGCACGCCTTTTCCCGCCTCCCCCGCTCCTCTCCCCCTCACTTCCGGTTTCCGCCTCCCACTTCCGGGTTTCCGACTCCCACTTCCGGGTTCCAACAAATCCCCTACCCCGCCCTCCCCAAACACTTTTTTACACCCTTTCACCCCCTCGCACGCCTTTTCCCGCCTCCCCCGCTCCTCTCCCCCTCACTTCCGGTTTCCGCCTCCCACTTCCGGGTTTCCGACTACCACTTCCGGGTTCCAACAAATCCCCTCCCCGCCCTCCCCAAACACTTTTTTACACCGTTTCTCCCCCTCGCGCGCCTTTTCCCGCCTCCCCCGCTCCTCTCCCCCTCACTTCCGGTTTCCGCCTCCCACTTCCGGGTTTCCGCCTCCCACTTCCGGGTTCCAACAAATCCCCTCCCCGCCCTCCCCAAACACTTTTTTACACCCTTTCACCCCCTCGGGCGCCTTTTCCCGCCTCCCCCGCTCCTCTCCCCCTCACTTCCGGTTTCCGCCTCCCACTTCCGGGTTTCCGCCTCCCACTTCCGGGTTCCAACAAATCCCCTCCCCGCCCTCCCCGAACACTTTTTTACACCGTTTCTCCCCCTCGCACGCCTTTTCCCGCCTCCCCCGCTCCTCTCCCCCTCACTTCCGGTTTCCGCCTCCCACTTCCGGGTTTCCGCCTCCCACTTCCGGGTTCCAACAAATCCCCTCCCCGCCCTCCCCAAACACTTTTTTACACCCTTTCACCCCCTCGCACGCCTTTTCCCGCCTCCCCCGCTCCTCTCCCCCTCACTTCCGGTTTCCGCCTCCCACTTCCGGGTTTCCGCCTCCCACTTCCGGGTTCCAACAAATCCCCTCCCCGCCCTCCCCAAACACTTTTTTACACCGTTTCACCCCCTCGGACGCCTTTTCCCGCCTCCCCCGCTCCTCTCCCCCTCACTTCCGGTTTCCGCCTCCCACTTCCGGGTTTCCGACTCCCACTTCCGGGTTCCAACAAATCCCCTCCCCGCCCTCCCCAAACACTTTTTTACACCCTTTCACCCCCTCGGACGCCTTTTCCCGCCTCCCCCGCTCCTCTCCCCCTCACTTCCGGTTTCCGCCTCCCACTTCCGGGTTTCCGCCTCCCACTTCCGGGTTCCAACAAATCCCCTCCCCGCCCTCCCCAAACACTTTTTTACACCGTTTCACCCCCTCGCACGCCTTTTCCCGCCTCCCCCGCTCCTCTCCCCCTCACTTCCGGTTTCCGCCTCCCACTTCCGGGTTTCCGCCTCCCACTTCCGGGTTCCAACAAATCCCCTCCCCGCCCTCCCCAAACACTTTTTTACACCGTTTCCCCACCTCGGACGCCTTTTCCCGCCTCCCCCGCTCCTCTCCCCCTCACTTCCGGTTTCCGCCTCTCACTTCCGGGTTTCCGCCTCCCACTTCCGGGTTCCAACAAATCCCCTCCCCGCCCTCCCCAAACACTTTTTTACACCGTTTCACCCCCTCGCGCGCCTTTTCCCGCCTCCCCCGCTCCTCTCCCCCTCACTTCCGGTTTCCGCCTCCCACTTCCGGGTTTCCGCCTCCCACTTCCGGGTTCCAACAAATCCCCTCCCCGCCCTCCCCAAACACTTTTTTACACCCTTTCACCCCCTCGCACGCCTTTTCCCGCCTCCCCCGCTCCTCTCCCCCTCACTTCCGGTTTCCGCCTCCCACTTCCGGGTTTCCGACTCCCACTTCCGGGTTCCAACAAATCCCCTCCCCGCCCTCCCCAAACACTTTTTTACACCCTTTCACCCCCTCGGGCGCCTTTTCCCGCCTCCCCCGCTCCTCTCCCCCTCACTTCCGGTTTCCGCCTCCCACTTCCGGGTTTCCGCCTCCCACTTCCGGGTTCCAACAAATCCCCTCCCCCGCCCTCCCCAAACACTTTTTTACACCGTTTCACCCCCTCGGACGCCTTTTCCCGCCTCCCCCGCTCCTCTCCCCCTCACTTCCGGTTTCCGCCTCCCACTTCCGGGTTTCCGCCTCCCACTTCCGGGTTCCAACAAATCCCCTCCCCGCCCTCCCCAAACACTTTTTTACACCGTTTCACCCCCTCGCACGCCTTTTCCCGCCTCCCCCGCTCCTCTCCCCCTCACTTCCGGTTTCCGCCTCCCACTTCCGGGTTTCCGCCTCCCACTTCCGGGTTCCAACAAATCCCCTCCCCGCCCTCCCCAAACACTTTTTTACACCGTTTCCCCACCTCGGACGCCTTTTCCCGCCTCCCCCGCTCCTCTCCCCCTCACTTCCGGTTTCCGCCTCCCACTTCCGGGTTTCCGACTCCCACTTCCGGGTTCCAACAAATCCCCTACCCCGCCCTCCCCAAACACTTTTTTACACCCTTTCACCCCCTCGGGCGCCTTTTCCCGCCTCCCCCGCTCCTCTCCCCCTCACTTCCGGTTTCCGCCTCCCACTTCCGGGTTTCCGCCTCCCACTTCCGGGTTCCAACAAATCCCCTCCCCGCCCTCCCCAAACACTTTTTTACACCCTTTCACCCCCTCGGACGCCTTTTCCCGCCTCCCCCGCTCCTCTCCCCCTCACTTCCGGTTTCCGCCTCCCACTTCCGGGTTTCCGACTCCCACTTCCGGGTTCCAACAAATCCCCTCCCCCGCCCTCCCCAAACACTTTTTGACACCGTTTCACCCCCTCGGACGCCTTTTCCCGCCTCCCCCGCTCCTCTCCCCCTCACTTCCGGTTTCCGCCTCCCACTTCCGGGTTTCCGCCTCCCACTTCCGGGTTCCAACAAATCCCCTCCCCGCCCTCCCCAAACACTTTTTTACACCCTTTCACCCCCTCGGGCGCCTTTTCCCGCCTCCCCCGCTCCTCTCCCCCTCACTTCCGGTTTCCGCCTCCCACTTCCGGGTTTCCGCCTCCCACTTCCGGGTTCCAACAAATCCCCTCCCCGCCCTCCCCAAACACTTTTTTACACCCTTTCACCCCCTCGCGCGCCTTTTCCCGCCTCCCCCGCTCCTCTCCCCCTCACTTCCGGTTTCCGCCTCCCACTTCCGGGTTTCCGCCTCCCACTTCCGGGTTCCAACAAATCCCCTCCCCGCCCTCCCCAAAAACTTTTTTACACCGTTTCACCCCCTCGCACGCCTTTTCCCGCCTCCCCCGCTCCTCTCCCCCTCACTTCCGGTTTCCGCCTCCCACTTCCGGGTTTCCGCCTCCCACTTCCGGGTTCCAACAAATCCCCTCCCCGCCCTCCCCAAACACTTTTTTACACCGTTTCCCCCCCTCACACGCCTTTTCCCGCCTCCCCCGCTCCTCTCCCCCTCACTTCCGGTTTCCGCCTCCCACTTCCGGGTTTCCGCCTCCCACTTCCGGGTTCCAACAAATCCCCTCCCCGCCCTCCCCAAACACTTTTTTACACCCTTTCACCCCCTCGCGCGCCTTTTCCCGCCTCCCCCGCTCCTCTCCCCCTCACTTCCGGTTTCCGCCTCCCACTTCCGGGTTTCCGCCTCCCACTTCCGGGTTCCAACAAATCCCCTCCCCGCCCTCCCCAAACACTTTTTTACACCCTTTCACCCCCTCGGGCGCCTTTTCCCGCCTCCCCCGCTCCTCTCCCCCTCACTTCCGGTTTCCGCCTCCCACTTCCGGGTTTCCGACTCCCACTTCCGGGTTCCAACAAATCCCCTCCCCGCCCTCCCCAAACACTTTTTTACACCCTTTCACCCCCTCGCACGCCTTTTCCCGCCTCCCCCGCTCCTCTCCCCCTCACTTCCGGTTTCCGCCTCCCACTTCCGGGTTTCCGACTCCCACTTCCGGGTTCCAACAAATCCCCTCCCCGCCCTCCCCAAACACTTTTTTACACCGTTTCACCCCCTCGGGCGCCTTTTCCCGCCTCCCCCGCTCCTCTCCCCCTCACTTCCGGTTTCGGCCTCCCACTTCCGGGTTTCCGCCTCCCACTTCCGGGTTCCAACAAATCCCCTCCCCGCCCTCCCCAAACACTTTTTTACACCCTTTCACCCCCTCGCGCGCCTTTTCCCGCCTCCCCCGCTCCTCTCTCCCTCACTTCCGGTTTCCGCCTCCCACTTCCGGGTTTCCGACTCCCACTTCCGGGTTCCAACAAATCCCCTCCCCGCCCTCCCCAAACACTTTTTTACACCCTTTCACCCCCTCGGGCGCCTTTTCCCGCCTCCCCCGCTCCTCTCCCCCTCACTTCCGGTTTCCGCCTCCCACTTCCGGGTTTCCGCCTCCCACTTCCGGGTTCCAACAAATCCCCTCCCCGCCCTCCCCAAACACTTTTTTACACCCTTTCACCCCCTCGGGCGCCTTTTCCCGCCTCCCCCGCTCCTCTCCCCCTCACTTCCGGTTTCCGCCTCCCACTTCCGGGTTTCCGACTCCCACTTCCGGGTTCCAACAAATCCCCTCCCCGCCCTCCCCAAACACTTTTTTACACCCTTTCACCCCCTCGCGCGCCTTTTCCCGCCTCCCCCGCTCCTCTCCCCCTCACTTCCGGTTTCCGCCTCCCACTTCCGGGTTTCCGACTCCCACTTCCGGGTTCCAACAAATCCCCTCCCCGCCCTCCCCAAACACTTTTTTACACCCTTTCACCCCCTCGGGCGCCTTTTCCCGCCTCCCCCGCTCCTCTCCCCCTCACTTCCGGTTTCCGCCTCCCACTTCCGGGTTTCCGACTCCCACTTCCGGGTTCCAACAAATCCCCTCCCCGCCCTCCCCAAACACTTTTTTACACCCTTTCACCCCCTCGGGCGCCTTTTCCCGCCTCCCCCGCTCCTCTCCCCCTCACTTCCGGTTTCCGCCTCCCACTTCCGGGTTTCCGACTCCCACTTCCGGGTTCCAACAAATCCCCTCCCCGCCCTCCCCAAACACTTTTTGACACCGTTTCACCCCCTCGCACGCCTTTTCCCGCCTCCCCCGCTCCTCTCCCCCTCACTTCCGGTTTCCGCCTCCCACTTCCGGGTTTCCGCCTACCACTTCCGGGTTCCAACAAATCCCCTCCCCGCCCTCCCCAAACACTTTTTTACACCCTTTCACCCCCTCGGGCGCCTTTTCCCGCCTCCCCCGCTCCTCTCCCCCTCACTTCCGGTTTCCGCCTCCCACTTCCGGGTTTCCGACTCCCACTTCCGGGTTCCAACAAATCCCCTCCCCGCCCTCCCCAAACACTTTTTTACACCCTTTCACCCCCTCGCACGCCTTTTCCCGCCTCCCCCGCTCCTCTCCCCCTCACTTCCGGTTTCCGCCTCCCACTTCCGGGTTTCCGCCTCCCACTTCTGGGTTCCAACAAATCCCCTCCCCGCCCTCCCCAAACACTTTTTTACACCCTTTCACCCCCTCGCGCGCCTTTTCCCGCCTCCCCCGCTCCTCTCCCCCTCACTTCCGGTTTCCGCCTCCCACTTCCGGGTTTCCGACTCCCACTTCCGGGTTCCAACAAATCCCCTCCCCGCCCTCCCCAAACACTTTTTTACACCCTTTCACCCCCTCGCACGCCTTTTCCCGCCTCCCCCGCTCCTCTCCCCCTCACTTCCGGTTTCCGCCTCCCACTTCCGGGTTTCCGACTCCCACTTCCGGGTTCCAACAAATCCCCTCCCCGCCCTCCCCAAACACTTTTTGACACCGTTTCACCCCCTCGCGCGCCTTTTCCCGCCTCCCCCGCTCCTCTCCCCCTCACTTCCGGTTTCCGCCTCCCACTTCCGGGTTTCCGCCTCCCACTTCCGGGTTCCAACAAATCCCCTCCCCGCCCTCCCCAAACACTTTTTTACACCCTTTCACCCCCTCGCGCGCCTTTTCCCGCCTCCCCCGCTCCTCTCCCCCTCACTTCCGGTTTCCGCCTCCCACTTCCGGGTTTCCGACTCCCACTTCCGGGTTCCAACAAATCCCCTCCCCGCCCTCCCCAAACACTTTTTTACACCCTTTCACCCCCTCGCACGCCTTTCCCCGCCTCCCCCGCACCTCTCCCCCTCACTTCCGGTTTCCGCCTCCCACTTCCGGGTTTCCGCCTCCCACTTCCGGGTTCCAACAAATCCCCTCCCCGCCCTCCCCAAACACTTTTTTACACCCTTTCACCCCCTCGGGCGCCTTTTCCCGCCTCCCCCGCTCCTCTCCCCCTCACTTCCGGTTTCCGCCTCCCACTTCCGGGTTTACGCCTCCCACTTCCGGGTTCCAACAAATCCCCTCCCCGCCCTCCCCAAACACTTTTTTACACCGTTTCACCCCCTCGGGCGCCTTTTCCCGCCTCCCCCGCTCCTCTCCCCCTCACTTCCGGTTTCCGCCTCCCACTTCCGGGTTTCCGCCTCCCACTTCCGGGTTCCAACAAATCCCCTCCCCGCCCTCCCCAAACACTTTTTTACACCCTTTCACCCCCTCGGGCGCCTTTTCCCGCCTCCCCCGCTCCTCTCCCCCTCACTTCCGGTTTCCGCCTCCCACTTCCGGGTTTCCGACTCCCACTTCCGGGTTCCAACAAATCCCCTCCCCGCCCTCCCCAAACACTTTTTTACACCCTTTCACCCCCTCGGACGCCTTTCCCCGCCTCCCCCGCACCTCTCCCCCTCACTTCCGGTTTCCGCCTCCCACTTCCGGGTTTCCGACTCCCACTTCCGGGTTCCAACAAATCCCCTCCCCGCCCTCCCCAAACACTTTTTTACACCCTTTCACCCCCTCGGGCGCCTTTTCCCGCCTCCCCCGCTCCTCTCCCCCTCACTTCCGGTTTCCGCCTCCCACTTCCGGGTTTCCGACTCCCACTTCCGGGTTCCAACAAATCCCCTCCCCGCCCTCCCCAAACACTTTTTTACACCGTTTCACCCCCTCGCACGCCTTTTCCCGCCTCCCCCGCTCCTCTCCCCCTCACTTCCGGTTTCCGCCTCCCACTTCCGGGTTTCCGACTCCCACTTCCGGGTTCCAACAAATCCCCTCCCCGCCCTCCCCAAACACTTTTTTACACCCTTTCACCCCCTCACACGCCTTTTCCCGCCTCCCCCGCTCCTCTCCCCCTCACTTCCGGTTTCCGCCTCCCACTTCCGGGTTTCCGCCTCCCACTTCCGGGTTCCAACAAATCCCCTCCCCGCCCTCCCCAAACACTTTTTTACACCCTTTCACCCCCTCGCGCGCCTTTTCCCGCCTCCCCCGCTCCTCTCCCCCTCACTTCCGGTTTCCGCCTCCCACTTCCGGGTTTCCGCCTCCCACTTCCGGGTTCCAACAAATCCCCTCCCCGCCCTCCCCAAACACTTTTTTACACCCTTTCACCCCCTCGGACGCCTTTCCCCGCCTCCCCCGCACCTCTCCCCCTCACTTCCGGTTTCCGCCTCCCACTTCCGGGTTTCCGACTCCCACTTCCGGGTTCCAACAAATCCCCTCCCCGCCCTCCCCAAACACTTTTTTACACCCTTTCACCCCCTCGGGCGCCTTTTCCCGCCTCCCCCGCTCCTCTCCCCCTCACTTCCGGTTTCCGCCTCCCACTTCCGGGTTTCCGCCTCCCACTTCCGGGTTCCAACAAATCCCCTCCCCGCCCTCCCCAAACACTTTTTTACACCGTTTCACCCCCTCGCACGCCTTTTCCCGCCTCCCCCGCTCCTCTCCCCCTCACTTCCGGTTTCCGCCTCCCACTTCCGGGTTTCCGACTCCCACTTCCGGGTTCCAACAAATCCCCTCCCCGCCCTCCCCAAACACTTTTTTACACCCTTTCACCCCCTCGGGCGCCTTTTCCCGCCTCCCCCGCTCCTCTCCCCCTCACTTCCGGTTTCCGCCTCCCACTTCCGGGTTTCCGCCTCCCACTTCCGGGTTCCAACAAATCCCCTCCCCGCCCTCCCCAAACACTTTTTTACACCCTTTCACCCCCTCGGGCGCCTTTTCCCGCCTCCCCCGCTCCTCTCCCCCTCACTTCCGGTTTCCGCCTCCCACTTCCGGGTTTCCGCCTCCCACTTCCGGGTTCCAACAAATCCCCTCCCCGCCCTCCCCAAACACTTTTTTACACCCTTTCACCCCCTCGCGCGCCTTTTCCCGCCTCCCCCGCTCCTCTCCCCCTCACTTCCGGTTTCGGCCTCCCACTTCCGGGTTTCCGACTCCCACTTCCGGGTTCCAACAAATCCCCTCCCCGCCCTCCCCAAACACTTTTTTACACCCTTTCACCCCCTCGGGCGCCTTTTCCCGCCTCCCCCGCTCCTCTCCCCCTCACTTCCGGTTTCCGCCTCCCACTTCCGGGTTTCCGCCTCCCACTTCCGGGTTCCAACAAATCCCCTCCCCGCCCTCCCCAAACACTTTTTTACACCCTTTCACCCCCTCGCGCGCCTTTTCCCGCCTCCCCCGCTCCTCTCCCCCTCACTTCCGGTTTCCGCCTCCCACTTCCGGGTTTCCGACTCCCACTTCCGGGTTCCAACAAATCCCCTCCCCGCCCTCCCCAAACACTTTTTTACACCCTTTCACCCCCTCGCACGCCTTTTCCCGCCTCCCCCGCTCCTCTCCCCCTCACTTCCGGTTTCCGCCTCCCACTTCCGGGTTTCCGACTCCCACTTCCGGGTTCCACCCAATCCCCTCCCCGCCCTCCCCAAACACTTTTTGACACCGTTTCACCCCCTCGGGCGCCTTTTCCCGCCTCCCCCGCTCCTCTCCCCCTCACTTCCGGTTTCGGCCTCCCACTTCCGGGTTTCCGCCTCCCACTTCCGGGTTCCAACAAATCCCCTCCCCGCCCTCCCCAAACACTTTTTTACACCCTTTCACCCCCTCGCGCGCCTTTTCCCGCCTCCCCCGCTCCTCTCCCCCTCACTTCCGGTTTCCGCCTCCCACTTCCGGGTTTCCGCCTCCCACTTCCGGGTTCCAACAAATCCCCTCCCCGCCCTCCCCAAACACTTTTTTACACCCTTTCACCCCCTCGCACGCCTTTCCCCGCCTCCCCCGCACCTCTCCCCCTCACTTCCGGTTTCCGCCTCCCACTTCCGGGTTTCCGCCTCCCACTTCCGGGTTCCAACAAATCCCCTCCCCGCCCTCCCCAAACACTTTTTTACACCCTTTCACCCCCTCGGGCGCCTTTTCCCGCCTCCCCCGCTCCTCTCCCCCTCACTTCCGGTTTCCGCCTCCCACTTCCGGGTTTCCGCCTCCCACTTCCGGGTTCCAACAAATCCCCTCCCCGCCCTCCCCAAACACTTTTTTACACCGTTTCACCCCCTCGGACGCCTTTTCCCGCCTCCCCCGCTCCTCTCCCCCTCACTTCCGGTTTCCGCCTCCCACTTCCGGGTTTCCGACTCCCACTTCCGGGTTCCAACAAATCCCCTCCCCGCCCTCCCCAAACACTTTTTTACACCCTTTCACCCCCTCGGACGCCTTTTCCCGCCTCCCCCGCTCCTCTCCCCCTCACTTCCGGTTTCCGCCTCCCACTTCCGGGTTTCCGCCTCCCACTTCCGGGTTCCAACAAATCCCCTCCCCGCCCTCCCCAAACACTTTTTTACACCCTTTCACCCCCTCGGGCGCCTTTTCCCGCCTCCCCCGCTCCTCTCCCCCTCACTTCCGGTTTCCGCCTCCCACTTCCGGGTTTCCGCCTCCCACTTCCGGGTTCCAACAAATCCCCTCCCCGCCCTCCCCAAACACTTTTTTACACCCTTTCACCCCCTCGCGCGCCTTTTCCCGCCTCCCCCGCTCCTCTCCCCCTCACTTCCGGTTTCCGCCTCCCACTTCCGGGTTTCCGACTCCCACTTCCGGGTTCCAACAAATCCCCTCCCCGCCCTCCCCAAAAACTTTTTTACACCCTTTCACCCCCTCGCACGCCTTTTCCCGCCTCCCCCGCTCCTCTCCCCCTCACTTCCGGTTTCCGCCTCCCACTTCCGGGTTTCCGCCTCCCACTTCCGGGTTCCAACAAATCCCCTCCCCGCCCTCCCCAAACACTTTTTTACACCGTTTCCCCCCCTCACACGCCTTTTCCCGCCTCCCCCGCTCCTCTCCCCCTCACTTCCGGTTTCCGCCTCCCACTTCCGGGTTTCCGCCTCCCACTTCCGGGTTCCAACAAATCCCCTCCCCGCCCTCCCCAAACACTTTTTTACACCCTTTCACCCCCTCGCGCGCCTTTTCCCGCCTCCCCCGCTCCTCTCCCCCTCACTTCCGGTTTCCGCCTCCCACTTCCGGGTTTCCGCCTCCCACTTCCGGGTTCCAACAAATCCCCTCCCCGCCCTCCCCAAACACTTTTTTACACCCTTTCACCCCCTCGGGCGCCTTTTCCCGCCTCCCCCGCTCCTCTCCCCCTCACTTCCGGTTTCCGCCTCCCACTTCCGGGTTTCCGACTCCCACTTCCGGGTTCCAACAAATCCCCTCCCCGCCCTCCCCAAACACTTTTTTACACCCTTTCACCCCCTCGCACGCCTTTTCCCGCCTCCCCCGCTCCTCTCCCCCTCACTTCCGGTTTCCGCCTCCCACTTCCGGGTTTCCGCCTCCCACTTCCGGGTTCCAACAAATCCCCTCCCCGCCCTCCCCAAACACTTTTTTACACCGTTTCACCCCCTCGGGCGCCTTTTCCCGCCTCCCCCGCTCCTCTCCCCCTCACTTCCGGTTTCGGCCTCCCACTTCCGGGTTTCCGCCTCCCACTTCCGGGTTCCAACAAATCCCCTCCCCGCCCTCCCCAAACACTTTTTTACACCCTTTCACCCCCTCGCGCGCCTTTTCCCGCCTCCCCCGCTCCTCTCCCCCTCACTTCCGGTTTCCGCCTCCCACTTCCGGGTTTCCGACTCCCACTTCCGGGTTCCAACAAATCCCCTCCCCGCCCTCCCCAAACACTTTTTTACACCCTTTCACCCCCTCGGGCGCCTTTTCCCGCCTCCCCCGCTCCTCTCCCCCTCACTTCCGGTTTCCGCCTCCCACTTCCGGGTTTCCGCCTCCCACTTCCGGGTTCCAACAAATCCCCTCCCCGCCCTCCCCAAACACTTTTTTACACCCTTTCACCCCCTCGGGCGCCTTTTCCCGCCTCCCCCGCTCCTCTCCCCCTCACTTCCGGTTTCCGCCTCCCACTTCCGGGTTTCCGACTCCCACTTCCGGGTTCCAACAAATCCCCTCCCCGCCCTCCCCAAACACTTTTTTACACCCTTTCACCCCCTCGCGCGCCTTTTCCCGCCTCCCCCGCTCCTCTCCCCCTCACTTCCGGTTTCCGCCTCCCACTTCCGGGTTTCCGACTCCCACTTCCGGGTTCCAACAAATCCCCTCCCCGCCCTCCCCAAACACTTTTTTACACCCTTTCACCCCCTCGGGCGCCTTTTCCCGCCTCCCCCGCTCCTCTCCCCCTCACTTCCGGTTTCCGCCTCCCACTTCCGGGTTTCCGACTCCCACTTCCGGGTTCCAACAAATCCCCTCCCCGCCCTCCCCAAACACTTTTTTACACCCTTTCACCCCCTCGGGCGCCTTTTCCCGCCTCCCCCGCTCCTCTCCCCCTCACTTCCGGTTTCCGCCTCCCACTTCCGGGTTTCCGACTCCCACTTCCGGGTTCCAACAAATCCCCTCCCCGCCCTCCCCAAACACTTTTTGACACCGTTTCACCCCCTCGCACGCCTTTTCCCGCCTCCCCCGCTCCTCTCCCCCTCACTTCCGGTTTCCGCCTCCCACTTCCGGGTTTCCGCCTACCACTTCCGGGTTCCAACAAATCCCCTCCCCGCCCTCCCCAAACACTTTTTTACACCCTTTCACCCCCTCGGGCGCCTTTTCCCGCCTCCCCCGCTCCTCTCCCCCTCACTTCCGGTTTCCGCCTCCCACTTCCGGGTTTCCGACTCCCACTTCCGGGTTCCAACAAATCCCCTCCCCGCCCTCCCCAAACACTTTTTGACACCGTTTCACCCCCTCGCACGCCTTTTCCCGCCTCCCCCGCTCCTCTCCCCCTCACTTCCGGTTTCCGCCTCCCACTTCCGGGTTTCCGCCTCCCACTTCTGGGTTCCAACAAATCCCCTCCCCGCCCTCCCCAAACACTTTTTTACACCCTTTCACCCCCTCGCGCGCCTTTTCCCGCCTCCCCCGCTCCTCTCCCCCTCACTTCCGGTTTCCGCCTCCCACTTCCGGGTTTCCGCCTCCCACTTCCGGGTTCCAACAAATCCCCTCCCCGCCCTCCCCAAACACTTTTTTACACCCTTTCACCCCCTCGCACGCCTTTTCCCGCCTCCCCCGCTCCTCTCCCCCTCACTTCCGGTTTCCGCCTCCCACTTCCGGGTTTCCGACTCCCACTTCCGGGTTCCAACAAATCCCCTCCCCGCCCTCCCCAAACACTTTTTTACACCCTTTCACCCCCTCGGGCGCCTTTTCCCGCCTCCCCCGCTCCTCTCCCCCTCACTTCCGGTTTCCGCCTCCCACTTCCGGGTTTCCGACTCCCACTTCCGGGTTCCAACAAATCCCCTCCCCGCCCTCCCCAAACACTTTTTTACACCCTTTCACCCCCTCGCGCGCCTTTTCCCGCCTCCCCCGCTCCTCTCCCCCTCACTTCCGGTTTCCGCCTCCCACTTCCGGGTTTCCGACTCCCACTTCCGGGTTCCAACAAATCCCCTCCCCGCCCTCCCCAAACACTTTTTTACACCCTTTCACCCCCTCGCACGCCTTTCCCCGCCTCCCCCGCACCTCTCCCCCTCACTTCCGGTTTCCGCCTCCCACTTCCGGGTTTCCGCCTCCCACTTCCGGGTTCCAACAAATCCCCTCCCCGCCCTCCCCAAACACTTTTTTACACCCTTTCACCCCCTCGGGCGCCTTTTCCCGCCTCCCCCGCTCCTCTCCCCCTCACTTCCGGTTTCCGCCTCCCACTTCCGGGTTTACGCCTCCCACTTCCGGGTTCCAACAAATCCCCTCCCCGCCCTCCCCAAACACTTTTTTACACCCTTTCACCCCCTCGCGCGCCTTTTCCCGCCTCCCCCGCTCCTCTCCCCCTCACTTCCGGTTTCCGCCTCCCACTTCCGGGTTTCCGACTCCCACTTCCGGGTTCCAACAAATCCCCTCCCCGCCCTCCCCAAACACTTTTTTACACCCTTTCACCCCCTCGCACGCCTTTTCCCGCCTCCCCCGCTCCTCTCCCCCTCACTTCCGGTTTCCGCCTCCCACTTCCGGGTTTCCGACTCCCACTTCCGGGTTCCACCCAATCCCCTCCCCGCCCTCCCCAAACACTTTTTGACACCGTTTCACCCCCTCGGGCGCCTTTTCCCGCCTCCCCCGCTCCTCTCCCCCTCACTTCCGGTTTCGGCCTCCCACTTCCGGGTTTCCGCCTCCCACTTCCGGGTTCCAACAAATCCCCTCCCCGCCCTCCCCAAACACTTTTTTACACCCTTTCACCCCCTCGCGCGCCTTTTCCCGCCTCCCCCGCTCCTCTCCCCCTCACTTCCGGTTTCCGCCTCCCACTTCCGGGTTTCCGCCTCCCACTTCCGGGTTCCAACAAATCCCCTCCCCGCCCTCCCCAAACACTTTTTTACACCCTTTCACCCCCTCGCACGCCTTTCCCCGCCTCCCCCGCACCTCTCCCCCTCACTTCCGGTTTCCGCCTCCCACTTCCGGGTTTCCGCCTCCCACTTCCGGGTTCCAACAAATCCCCTCCCCGCCCTCCCCAAACACTTTTTTACACCCTTTCACCCCCTCGGGCGCCTTTTCCCGCCTCCCCCGCTCCTCTCCCCCTCACTTCCGGTTTCCGCCTCCCACTTCCGGGTTTCCGCCTCCCACTTCCGGGTTCCAACAAATCCCCTCCCCGCCCTCCCCAAACACTTTTTTACACCGTTTCACCCCCTCGGACGCCTTTTCCCGCCTCCCCCGCTCCTCTCCCCCTCACTTCCGGTTTCCGCCTCCCACTTCCGGGTTTCCGACTCCCACTTCCGGGTTCCAACAAATCCCCTCCCCGCCCTCCCCAAACACTTTTTTACACCCTTTCACCCCCTCGGACGCCTTTTCCCGCCTCCCCCGCTCCTCTCCCCCTCACTTCCGGTTTCCGCCTCCCACTTCCGGGTTTCCGCCTCCCACTTCCGGGTTCCAACAAATCCCCTCCCCGCCCTCCCCAAACACTTTTTTACACCCTTTCACCCCCTCGGGCGCCTTTTCCCGCCTCCCCCGCTCCTCTCCCCCTCACTTCCGGTTTCCGCCTCCCACTTCCGGGTTTCCGCCTCCCACTTCCGGGTTCCAACAAATCCCCTCCCCGCCCTCCCCAAACACTTTTTTACACCCTTTCACCCCCTCGCGCGCCTTTTCCCGCCTCCCCCGCTCCTCTCCCCCTCACTTCCGGTTTCCGCCTCCCACTTCCGGGTTTCCGCCTCCCACTTCCGGGTTCCAACAAATCCCCTCCCCGCCCTCCCCAAAAACTTTTTTACACCCTTTCACCCCCTCGCACGCCTTTTCCCGCCTCCCCCGCTCCTCTCCCCCTCACTTCCGGTTTCCGCCTCCCACTTCCGGGTTTCCGCCTCCCACTTCCGGGTTCCAACAAATCCCCTCCCCGCCCTCCCCAAACACTTTTTTACACCGTTTCCCCCCCTCACACGCCTTTTCCCGCCTCCCCCGCTCCTCTCCCCCTCACTTCCGGTTTCCGCCTCCCACTTCCGGGTTTCCGCCTCCCACTTCCGGGTTCCAACAAATCCCCTCCCCGCCCTCCCCAAACACTTTTTTACACCCTTTCACCCCCTCGCGCGCCTTTTCCCGCCTCCCCCGCTCCTCTCCCCCTCACTTCCGGTTTCCGCCTCCCACTTCCGGGTTTCCGCCTCCCACTTCCGGGTTCCAACAAATCCCCTCCCCGCCCTCCCCAAACACTTTTTTACACCCTTTCACCCCCTCGGGCGCCTTTTCCCGCCTCCCCCGCTCCTCTCCCCCTCACTTCCGGTTTCCGCCTCCCACTTCCGGGTTTCCGACTCCCACTTCCGGGTTCCAACAAATCCCCTCCCCGCCCTCCCCAAACACTTTTTTACACCCTTTCACCCCCTCGCACGCCTTTTCCCGCCTCCCCCGCTCCTCTCCCCCTCACTTCCGGTTTCCGCCTCCCACTTCCGGGTTTCCGCCTCCCACTTCCGGGTTCCAACAAATCCCCTCCCCGCCCTCCCCAAACACTTTTTTACACCGTTTCACCCCCTCGGGCGCCTTTTCCCGCCTCCCCCGCTCCTCTCCCCCTCACTTCCGGTTTCGGCCTCCCACTTCCGGGTTTCCGCCTCCCACTTCCGGGTTCCAACAAATCCCCTCCCCGCCCTCCCCAAACACTTTTTTACACCCTTTCACCCCCTCGCGCGCCTTTTCCCGCCTCCCCCGCTCCTCTCCCCCTCACTTCCGGTTTCCGCCTCCCACTTCCGGGTTTCCGACTCCCACTTCCGGGTTCCAACAAATCCCCTCCCCGCCCTCCCCAAACACTTTTTTACACCCTTTCACCCCCTCGGGCGCCTTTTCCCGCCTCCCCCGCTCCTCTCCCCCTCACTTCCGGTTTCCGCCTCCCACTTCCGGGTTTCCGCCTCCCACTTCCGGGTTCCAACAAATCCCCTCCCCGCCCTCCCCAAACACTTTTTTACACCCTTTCACCCCCTCGGGCGCCTTTTCCCGCCTCCCCCGCTCCTCTCCCCCTCACTTCCGGTTTCCGCCTCCCACTTCCGGGTTTCCGACTCCCACTTCCGGGTTCCAACAAATCCCCTCCCCGCCCTCCCCAAACACTTTTTTACACCCTTTCACCCCCTCGCGCGCCTTTTCCCGCCTCCCCCGCTCCTCTCCCCCTCACTTCCGGTTTCCGCCTCCCACTTCCGGGTTTCCGACTCCCACTTCCGGGTTCCAACAAATCCCCTCCCCGCCCTCCCCAAACACTTTTTTACACCCTTTCACCCCCTCGGGCGCCTTTTCCCGCCTCCCCCGCTCCTCTCCCCCTCACTTCCGGTTTCCGCCTCCCACTTCCGGGTTTCCGACTCCCACTTCCGGGTTCCAACAAATCCCCTCCCCGCCCTCCCCAAACACTTTTTTACACCCTTTCACCCCCTCGGGCGCCTTTTCCCGCCTCCCCCGCTCCTCTCCCCCTCACTTCCGGTTTCCGCCTCCCACTTCCGGGTTTCCGACTCCCACTTCCGGGTTCCAACAAATCCCCTCCCCGCCCTCCCCAAACACTTTTTGACACCGTTTCACCCCCTCGCACGCCTTTTCCCGCCTCCCCCGCTCCTCTCCCCCTCACTTCCGGTTTCCGCCTCCCACTTCCGGGTTTCCGCCTACCACTTCCGGGTTCCAACAAATCCCCTCCCCGCCCTCCCCAAACACTTTTTTACACCCTTTCACCCCCTCGGGCGCCTTTTCCCGCCTCCCCCGCTCCTCTCCCCCTCACTTCCGGTTTCCGCCTCCCACTTCCGGGTTTCCGACTCCCACTTCCGGGTTCCAACAAATCCCCTCCCCGCCCTCCCCAAACACTTTTTGACACCGTTTCACCCCCTCGCACGCCTTTTCCCGCCTCCCCCGCTCCTCTCCCCCTCACTTCCGGTTTCCGCCTCCCACTTCCGGGTTTCCGCCTCCCACTTCTGGGTTCCAACAAATCCCCTCCCCGCCCTCCCCAAACACTTTTTTACACCCTTTCACCCCCTCGCGCGCCTTTTCCCGCCTCCCCCGCTCCTCTCCCCCTCACTTCCGGTTTCCGCCTCCCACTTCCGGGTTTCCGCCTCCCACTTCCGGGTTCCAACAAATCCCCTCCCCGCCCTCCCCAAACACTTTTTTACACCCTTTCACCCCCTCGCACGCCTTTTCCCGCCTCCCCCGCTCCTCTCCCCCTCACTTCCGGTTTCCGCCTCCCACTTCCGGGTTTCCGACTCCCACTTCCGGGTTCCAACAAATCCCCTCCCCGCCCTCCCCAAACACTTTTTTACACCCTTTCACCCCCTCGGGCGCCTTTTCCCGCCTCCCCCGCTCCTCTCCCCCTCACTTCCGGTTTCCGCCTCCCACTTCCGGGTTTCCGACTCCCACTTCCGGGTTCCAACAAATCCCCTCCCCGCCCTCCCCAAACACTTTTTTACACCCTTTCACCCCCTCGCGCGCCTTTTCCCGCCTCCCCCGCTCCTCTCCCCCTCACTTCCGGTTTCCGCCTCCCACTTCCGGGTTTCCGACTCCCACTTCCGGGTTCCAACAAATCCCCTCCCCGCCCTCCCCAAACACTTTTTTACACCCTTTCACCCCCTCGCACGCCTTTCCCCGCCTCCCCCGCACCTCTCCCCCTCACTTCCGGTTTCCGCCTCCCACTTCCGGGTTTCCGCCTCCCACTTCCGGGTTCCAACAAATCCCCTCCCCGCCCTCCCCAAACACTTTTTTACACCCTTTCACCCCCTCGGGCGCCTTTTCCCGCCTCCCCCGCTCCTCTCCCCCTCACTTCCGGTTTCCGCCTCCCACTTCCGGGTTTACGCCTCCCACTTCCGGGTTCCAACAAATCCCCTCCCCGCCCTCCCCAAACACTTTTTTACACCGTTTCACCCCCTCGGGCGCCTTTTCCCGCCTCCCCCGCTCCTCTCCCCCTCACTTCCGGTTTCCGCCTCCCACTTCCGGGTTTCCGCCTCCCACTTCCGGGTTCCAACAAATCCCCTCCCCGCCCTCCCCAAACACTTTTTTACACCCTTTCACCCCCTCGGGCGCCTTTTCCCGCCTCCCCCGCTCCTCTCCCCCTCACTTCCGGTTTCCGCCTCCCACTTCCGGGTTTCCGACTCCCACTTCCGGGTTCCAACAAATCCCCTCCCCGCCCTCCCCAAACACTTTTTTACACCCTTTCACCCCCTCGGACGCCTTTCCCCGCCTCCCCCGCACCTCTCCCCCTCACTTCCGGTTTCCGCCTCCCACTTCCGGGTTTCCGCCTCCCACTTCCGGGTTCCAACAAATCCCCTCCCCGCCCTCCCCAAACACTTTTTTACACCCTTTCACCCCCTCGGGCGCCTTTTCCCGCCTCCCCCGCTCCTCTCCCCCTCACTTCCGGTTTCCGCCTCCCACTTCCGGGTTTCCGACTCCCACTTCCGGGTTCCAACAAATCCCCTCCCCGCCCTCCCCAAACACTTTTTTACACCGTTTCACCCCCTCGCACGCCTTTTCCCGCCTCCCCCGCTCCTCTCCCCCTCACTTCCGGTTTCCGCCTCCCACTTCCGGGTTTCCGACTCCCACTTCCGGGTTCCAACAAATCCCCTCCCCGCCCTCCCCAAACACTTTTTTACACCCTTTCACCCCCTCACACGCCTTTTCCCGCCTCCCCCGCTCCTCTCCCCCTCACTTCCGGTTTCCGCCTCCCACTTCCGGGTTTCCGCCTCCCACTTCCGGGTTCCAACAAATCCCCTCCCCGCCCTCCCCAAACACTTTTTTACACCCTTTCACCCCCTCGCGCGCCTTTTCCCGCCTCCCCCGCTCCTCTCCCCCTCACTTCCGGTTTCCGCCTCCCACTTCCGGGTTTCCGACTCCCACTTCCGGGTTCCAACAAATCCCCTCCCCGCCCTCCCCAAACACTTTTTTACACCCTTTCACCCCCTCGGACGCCTTTCCCCGCCTCCCCCGCACCTCTCCCCCTCACTTCCGGTTTCCGCCTCCCACTTCCGGGTTTCCGACTCCCACTTCCGGGTTCCAACAAATCCCCTCCCCGCCCTCCCCAAACACTTTTTTACACCCTTTCACCCCCTCGGGCGCCTTTTCCCGCCTCCCCCGCTCCTCTCCCCCTCACTTCCGGTTTCCGCCTCCCACTTCCGGGTTTCCGCCTCCCACTTCCGGGTTCCAACAAATCCCCTCCCCGCCCTCCCCAAACACTTTTTTACACCGTTTCACCCCCTCGCACGCCTTTTCCCGCCTCCCCCGCTCCTCTCCCCCTCACTTCCGGTTTCCGCCTCCCACTTCCGGGTTTCCGACTCCCACTTCCGGGTTCCAACAAATCCCCTCCCCGCCCTCCCCAAACACTTTTTTACACCCTTTCACCCCCTCGGGCGCCTTTTCCCGCCTCCCCCGCTCCTCTCCCCCTCACTTCCGGTTTCCGCCTCCCACTTCCGGGTTTCCGCCTCCCACTTCCGGGTTCCAACAAATCCCCTCCCCGCCCTCCCCAAACACTTTTTTACACCCTTTCACCCCCTCGGGCGCCTTTTCCCGCCTCCCCCGCTCCTCTCCCCCTCACTTCCGGTTTCGGCCTCCCACTTCCGGGTTTCCGACTCCCACTTCCGGGTTCCAACAAATCCCCTCCCCGCCCTCCCCAAACACTTTTTTACACCCTTTCACCCCCTCGGGCGCCTTTTCCCGCCTCCCCCGCTCCTCTCCCCCTCACTTCCGGTTTCCGCCTCCCACTTCCGGGTTTCCGCCTCCCACTTCCGGGTTCCAACAAATCCCCTCCCCGCCCTCCCCAAACACTTTTTTACACCCTTTCACCCCCTCGCGCGCCTTTTCCCGCCTCCCCCGCTCCTCTCCCCCTCACTTCCGGTTTCCGCCTCCCACTTCCGGGTTTCCGACTCCCACTTCCGGGTTCCAACAAATCCCCTCCCCGCCCTCCCCAAACACTTTTTTACACCCTTTCACCCCCTCGCACGCCTTTTCCCGCCTCCCCCGCTCCTCTCCCCCTCACTTCCGGTTTCCGCCTCCCACTTCCGGGTTTCCGACTCCCACTTCCGGGTTCCAACAAATCCCCTCCCCGCCCTCCCCAAACACTTTTTGACACCGTTTCACCCCCTCGGGCGCCTTTTCCCGCCTCCCCCGCTCCTCTCCCCCTCACTTCCGGTTTCCGCCTCCCACTTCCGGGTTTCCGCCTCCCACTTCCGGGTTCCAACAAATCCCCTCCCCGCCCTCCCCAAACACTTTTTTACACCCTTTCACCCCCTCGCGCGCCTTTTCCCGCCTCCCCCGCTCCTCTCCCCCTCACTTCCGGTTTCCGCCTCCCACTTCCGGGTTTCCGACTCCCACTTCCGGGTTCCAACAAATCCCCTCCCCGCCCTCCCCAAACACTTTTTTACACCCTTTCACCCCCTCGCACGCCTTTCCCCGCCTCCCCCGCACCTCTCCCCCTCACTTCCGGTTTCCGCCTCCCACTTCCGGGTTTCCGCCTCCCACTTCCGGGTTCCAACAAATCCCCTCCCCGCCCTCCCCAAACACTTTTTTACACCCTTTCACCCCCTCGGGCGCCTTTTCCCGCCTCCCCCGCTCCTCTCCCCCTCACTTCCGGTTTCCGCCTCCCACTTCCGGGTTTACGCCTCCCACTTCCGGGTTCCAACAAATCCCCTCCCCGCCCTCCCCAAACACTTTTTTACACCGTTTCACCCCCTCGGGCGCCTTTTCCCGCCTCCCCCGCTCCTCTCCCCCTCACTTCCGGTTTCCGCCTCCCACTTCCGGGTTTCCGCCTCCCACTTCCGGGTTCCAACAAATCCCCTCCCCGCCCTCCCCAAACACTTTTTTACACCCTTTCACCCCCTCGGGCGCCTTTTCCCGCCTCCCCCGCTCCTCTCCCCCTCACTTCCGGTTTCCGCCTCCCACTTCCGGGTTTCCGACTCCCACTTCCGGGTTCCAACAAATCCCCTCCCCGCCCTCCCCAAACACTTTTTTACACCCTTTCACCCCCTCGGACGCCTTTCCCCGCCTCCCCCGCACCTCTCCCCCTCACTTCCGGTTTCCGCCTCCCACTTCCGGGTTTCCGACTCCCACTTCCGGGTTCCAACAAATCCCCTCCCCGCCCTCCCCAAACACTTTTTTACACCCTTTCACCCCCTCGGGCGCCTTTTCCCGCCTCCCCCGCTCCTCTCCCCCTCACTTCCGGTTTCCGCCTCCCACTTCCGGGTTTCCGACTCCCACTTCCGGGTTCCAACAAATCCCCTCCCCGCCCTCCCCAAACACTTTTTTACACCGTTTCACCCCCTCGCACGCCTTTTCCCGCCTCCCCCGCTCCTCTCCCCCTCACTTCCGGTTTCCGCCTCCCACTTCCGGGTTTCCGACTCCCACTTCCGGGTTCCAACAAATCCCCTCCCCGCCCTCCCCAAACACTTTTTTACACCCTTTCACCCCCTCACACGCCTTTTCCCGCCTCCCCCGCTCCTCTCCCCCTCACTTCCGGTTTCCGCCTCCCACTTCCGGGTTTCCGCCTCCCACTTCCGGGTTCCAACAAATCCCCTCCCCGCCCTCCCCAAACACTTTTTTACACCCTTTCACCCCCTCGCGCGCCTTTTCCCGCCTCCCCCGCTCCTCTCCCCCTCACTTCCGGTTTCCGCCTCCCACTTCCGGGTTTCCGCCTCCCACTTCCGGGTTCCAACAAATCCCCTCCCCGCCCTCCCCAAACACTTTTTTACACCCTTTCACCCCCTCGGACGCCTTTCCCCGCCTCCCCCGCACCTCTCCCCCTCACTTCCGGTTTCCGCCTCCCACTTCCGGGTTTCCGACTCCCACTTCCGGGTTCCAACAAATCCCCTCCCCGCCCTCCCCAAACACTTTTTTACACCCTTTCACCCCCTCGGGCGCCTTTTCCCGCCTCCCCCGCTCCTCTCCCCCTCACTTCCGGTTTCCGCCTCCCACTTCCGGGTTTCCGCCTCCCACTTCCGGGTTCCAACAAATCCCCTCCCCGCCCTCCCCAAACACTTTTTTACACCGTTTCACCCCCTCGGGCGCCTTTTCCCGCCTCCCCCGCTCCTCTCCCCCTCACTTCCGGTTTCGGCCTCCCACTTCCGGGTTTCCGCCTCCCACTTCCGGGTTCCAACAAATCCCCTCCCCGCCCTCCCCAAACACTTTTTTACACCCTTTCACCCCCTCGCGCGCCTTTTCCCGCCTCCCCCGCTCCTCTCCCCCTCACTTCCGGTTTCCGCCTCCCACTTCCGGGTTTCCGACTCCCACTTCCGGGTTCCAACAAATCCCCTCCCCGCCCTCCCCAAACACTTTTTTACACCCTTTCACCCCCTCGGGCGCCTTTTCCCGCCTCCCCCGCTCCTCTCCCCCTCACTTCCGGTTTCCGCCTCCCACTTCCGGGTTTCCGCCTCCCACTTCCGGGTTCCAACAAATCCCCTCCCCGCCCTCCCCAAACACTTTTTTACACCCTTTCACCCCCTCGGGCGCCTTTTCCCGCCTCCCCCGCTCCTCTCCCCCTCACTTCCGGTTTCCGCCTCCCACTTCCGGGTTTCCGACTCCCACTTCCGGGTTCCAACAAATCCCCTCCCCGCCCTCCCCAAACACTTTTTTACACCCTTTCACCCCCTCGCGCGCCTTTTCCCGCCTCCCCGCTCCTCTCCCCCTCACTTCCGGTTTCCGCCTCCCACTTCCGGGTTTCCGACTCCCACTTCCGGGTTCCAACAAATCCCCTCCCCGCCCTCCCCAAACACTTTTTTACACCCTTTCACCCCCTCGGGCGCCTTTTCCCGCCTCCCCCGCTCCTCTCCCCCTCACTTCCGGTTTCCGCCTCCCACTTCCGGGTTTCCGACTCCCACTTCCGGGTTCCAACAAATCCCCTCCCCGCCCTCCCCAAACACTTTTTTACACCCTTTCACCCCCTCGGGCGCCTTTTCCCGCCTCCCCCGCTCCTCTCCCCCTCACTTCCGGTTTCCGCCTCCCACTTCCGGGTTTCCGACTCCCACTTCCGGGTTCCAACAAATCCCCTCCCCGCCCTCCCCAAACACTTTTTGACACCGTTTCACCCCCTCGCACGCCTTTTCCCGCCTCCCCCGCTCCTCTCCCCCTCACTTCCGGTTTCCGCCTCCCACTTCCGGGTTTCCGCCTACCACTTCCGGGTTCCAACAAATCCCCTCCCCGCCCTCCCCAAACACTTTTTTACACCCTTTCACCCCCTCGGGCGCCTTTTCCCGCCTCCCCCGCTCCTCTCCCCCTCACTTCCGGTTTCCGCCTCCCACTTCCGGGTTTCCGACTCCCACTTCCGGGTTCCAACAAATCCCCTCCCCGCCCTCCCCAAACACTTTTTGACACCGTTTCACCCCCTCGCACGCCTTTTCCCGCCTCCCCCGCTCCTCTCCCCCTCACTTCCGGTTTCCGCCTCCCACTTCCGGGTTTCCGCCTCCCACTTCTGGGTTCCAACAAATCCCCTCCCCGCCCTCCCCAAACACTTTTTTACACCCTTTCACCCCCTCGCGCGCCTTTTCCCGCCTCCCCCCTGCGCCGTTTTCCTCTCCCCCTCACTTCCGGTTTCCGCCTCCCACTTCCGGGTTTCCGCCTCCCACTTCCGGGTTCCAACAAATCCCCTCCCCGCCCTCCCCAAACACTTTTTTACACCCTTTCACCCCCTCGCACGCCTTTTCCCGCCTCCCCCGCTCCTCTCCCCCTCACTTCCGGTTTCCGCCTCCCACTTCCGGGTTTCCGACTCCACTTCCGGGTTCCAACAAATCCCCTCCCCGCCCTCCCCAAACACTTTTTTACACCCTTTCACCCCCTCGGGCGCCTTTTCCCGCCTCCCCCGC
>NW_027182735.1:0-169330 GCF_040807025.1 Struthio camelus
CTCCCTCCCTCTCCCCTTCAGCCTCTCCCGCCCTCTCCCTCCCTCTCGTCTGGACCCTCTTCCTCCCTGTCCCTCTCTCTCCCTCCATTTCCCTCGTACCCTCTCCCGCCCTCTCCCTCCCTCTCGCCTGGACCCTCTCCCTCCCTCTGCCTCCCTCTGCCTCCCTCTCCCTCCTTCTCGTCTGGACTCTCTCCCTCCCTCTCCTTCCCTCTCTCCTGTACCCTCTCTGTCCCTCTCCCTCCCCCTTCCTCCCTCTCCCTTCCTCTCGGCTGGAACCTCTCCCGCCCTCTCCTTCCCTGTCGCCTGGACCCTCTTTCTCCCTCTCCCCTGAACCCTCTCTGTCCCTCTCCCTCCCTCTCGCCTATACCCTCTCCCTCCCGCTCCCTCCCTCTCTCCTGCACCCTCTCCTCCCCCTCCCTCCATTTCCCTCGAACCCTCTCCATTCCTCTCCCTCCCTCTCCCTCGGACCCTCTCCCTCCCTCTCCCTCGGACCCTCTCCCTGCCTCTCCCCCCCTCTCCCTCCCTCTCCCTCCCTCTCGTCTGGACCCTCTCCCTCCTTCTCCCTCCCTCTCGCCTGGACCCTCTCCATTCCTCTCCCTCCCTCTCGCCTGGAACCTCTCTGTCCCTCTCCCTCCTTCTCCACTGGACCCTCTCTATCCATCTCCCTCCCTGTCGCCTGGAGCCTCACCCTTCCTCTCCCTCACTCTCCCTCGGACCCTCTCCCTGCCTCTCCCCCCCTCTGCCTCCCTCTCCCTCCCTCTCGTCTGGACCCTCTCCCTCCTTCTCCCTCCCCCTCGCCTGGCTCCCTCTCCCTCCCTCTCCCTCCCTCTCCCCTGGAACCTCTCCCTCCCTCTCCCTCCCTCTCCTCTGGACCCTCTCCCTCCCTCTCCCTCCCTCTCCCTCCATTCCCCTCGGACCCTCGGACCCTCTCCCTTCCTCTCCCTCCCTCTCGCCTTGAACCTCTCACTCCCTCTCCCTCCCTCTGCCTCCCTCTCCCTCCTTCTCGTCTGGACTCTCTCCCTCCCTCTCCTTCCCTCTCTCCTGTACCCTCTCCCTCCCTCTCCCTCCCTCTTCCTCCATCTCCCTTCCTCTCGGCTGGAACCTCTCCCGCCCTCTCCTTCCCTCTCGCCTGGACCCTCTTTCTCCCTCTCCCTCCCTCTCCCCTGGACCCTCTCTGTCCCACTCCCTCCCTCTCCCCTGGACCCTCTCCCTCCCGCTCCCTCCCTCTCTCCTGTACCCTCTCCCTCCCTCTCCCTCCCTCTTCCTCCCTCTCCCTTCCTCTCGGCTGGAAACTCTCCCGCCCTCTCCTTCCCTGTCGCCTGGACCCTCTTTCTCCCTCTCCCTCCCTCTCCCCTGGACCCTCTCTGTCCCTCTCCCTCCCTCTCGCCTAGACCCTCTCCCTCCCGCTCCCTCCCTCTCTCCTGCACCCTCTCCTCCCCCTCCCTCCATTTCCCTCGAACCCTCTCCCTTCCTCTCCCTCCCTCTCGTCTGGACCCTCTCCCTCCCTCTCCCTCCCTCTCCCTCCGTCTGCCTCCCTCTCGCCTGGCCCCTCTCCTTTCCTCTCCCTCCCTCTCGTCTGGACCCTCTCCCTCCCTCTCCCTCCCTCTCCCTCCGTCTGCCTCCCTCTCCCTCCCTCTCGTCTGGACCCTCTCCCTCCCTCTCCCTCCGTCTGCCACCCTCTCCCTCCCTCTCGTCTGGACCCTCTCCCTCCCTCTCCCTCCGTCTGCCACCCTCTCCCTCCCTCTCGTCTGGACCCTCTCCCTCCCTCTCCCTCCCTCTCGTCTGGACCCTCTCCCTCCTTCTCCCTCCCTCTCGCCTGGACCCTCTCCATTCCTCTCCTCCCTCTCTCCTGGACCCTCTCCCTCCCTCTCCCTCCCTCTGCCTCCCTCGCCCTCCTTCTCGTCTGGACCCTCTCTCTCCCTCTCCCTCCCGCTGCCTCCCTCTCCCTTCCCTCTCGTCTGGACCCTCTCTCTCACTCTCCCTCCCTCTCCCCTGGACCCTCTCCCGCCCTCTCCCTCCCTCTACCTCCATTTCCCTCGGACCCTCTCCATTCCTCTCCCTCCCTCTCGTCTGGACCCTCTCCCTCCCTCTCCCTCCGTCTGCCTCCCTCTCCCTCCCTCTCGTCTGGACCCTCTCTCTCCCTCTCCCTCCGTCTGCCTCCCTCTCCCTCCCTCTCGTCTGGACCCTCTCCCGCCCTCTCCCTCCCTCTCGTCTGGCTCCCTCTCCCTCCCTCTCCCTCCCTCTCGCCTGGACCCTCTCCCTCCCTCTCCCTCCCTTTCCCTCGGACCCTCTCCATTCCTATCCCTCCCTCTCGCCTGGACCCTCTCCCTCCCTCTCCCTCCGTCTACCTCCCTCTCCCTCCCTCTCGCCTGGACCCTCTCCCTCCCTCTCCCTCCGTCTGCCTCCCTCTCCCTCCCTCTCGCCTGGCCCCTCTCCTTTCCTCTCCCTCCCTCTCGCCTGGACCTTCTCCATTCCTCTCCCTCCCTCTCGTCTGGCTCCCTCTGCCTCCCTCTCCCTCCCTCTCCCTCCGTCTGCCTCCCTCTCCCTCCCTCTCGTCTGGACCCTCTCCCTCCCTCTCCCTCCGTCTGCCACCCTCTCCCTCCCTCTCCCCTGGAACCTCTCCCGCCCTCTCCCTCCCTCTCGTCTGGACCCTTTTCCTCCCGCTCCCTCCCTCTCCCTCCATTTCCCTCGGACCCTCGGACCCTCTCCCTTCCTCTCCCTCCCTCTCGCCTTGAACCTCTCACTCCCTCTCCCTCCCTCTGCCTCCCACTCCCTCCCTCTCCCCTGGACCCTCTCCCTCCCGCTCCCTCCCTCTCTCCTGTACCCTCTCCCTCCCTCTCCCTCCCTCTTCCTCCCTCTCCCTTCCTCTCGGCTGGAACCTCTCCCGCCCTCTCCTTCCCTGTCGCCTGGACCCTCTTTCTCCCTCTCCCTCCCTCTCCCCTGGACCCTCTCTGTCCCTCTCCCTCCCTCTCGCCTAGACCCTCTCCCTCCCGCTCCCTCCCTCTCTCCTGCACCCTCTCCTCCCCCTCCCTCCATTTCCCTCGAACCCTCTCCCTTCCTCTCCCTCCCTCTCGTCTGGACCCTCTCCCTCCCTCTCCCTCCCTCTCCCTCCGTCTGCCTCCCTCTCGCCTGGCCCCTCTCCTTTCCTCTCCCTCCCTCTCGTCTTGCTCCCTCTCCCTCCCTCTCCCTCCCTCTCCCTCCGTCTGCCTCCCTCTCCCTCCCTCTCGTCTGGACCCTCTCCCTCCCTCTCCCTCCGTCTGCCACCCTGTCCCTCCCTCTCGTCTGGACCCTCTCCCTCCCTCTCCCTCCCTCTCGTCTGGACCCTCTCCCTCCTTCTCCCTCCCTCTCGCCTGGACCCTCTCCATTCCTCTCCTCCCTCTCTCCTGGACCCTCTCCCGCCCTCTCCCTCCCTCTACCTCCATTTCCCTCGGACCCTCTCCATTCCTCTCCCTCCCTCTCCTCTGGACCCTCTCCCTCCCTCTCCCTCCGTCTGCCTCCCTCTCCCTCCCTCTCGTCTGGACCCTCTCCCGCCCTCTCCCTCCCTCTCGTCTGGCTCCCTCTCCCTCCCTCTCCCTCCCTCTCGCCTGGACCCTCTCCCTCCCTCTCCCTCCCTTTCCCTCGGACCCTCTCCATTCCTATCCCTCCCTCTCGCCTGGACCCTCTCCCTCCCTCTCCCTCCGTCTACCTCCCTCTCCCTCCCTCTCGCCTGGACCCTCTCCCTCCCTCTCCCTCCGTCTGCCTCCCTCTCCCTCCCTCTCGCCTGGCCCCTCTCCTTTCCTCTCCCTCCCTCTCGCCTGGACCTTCTCCATTCCTCTCCCTCCCTCTCGTCTGGCTCCCTCTCCCTCCCTCTCCCTCCCTCTCCCTCCGTCTGCCTCCCTCTCCCTCCCTCTCGTCTGGACCCTCTCCCTCCCTCTCCCTCCGTCTGCCACCCTCTCCCTCCCTCTCCCCTGGAACCTCTCCCGCCCTCTCCCTCCCTCTCGTCTGGACCCTTTTCCTCCCGCTCCCTCCCTCTCCCTCCATTTCCCTCGGACCCTCGGACCCTCTCCCTTCCTCTCCCTCCCTCTCGCCTTGAACCTCTCACTCCCTCTCCCTCCCTCTGCCTCCCACTCCCTCCCTCTCCCCTGGACCCTCTCCCTCCCGCTCCCTCCCTCTCTCCTGTACCCTCTCCCTCCCTCTCCCTCCCGCTGCCTCCCTCTCCCTCCTTCTCGCCTGGACCCTCTCCCTCCCTCTCCCTCCCTCTCGTCTGGACCCTCTCCCTCCTTCTCCCTCCCTCTCTCCTGGACCCTCTCCCTCCCTCTCCCTCCCTCTGCCTCCCTCTCCCTCCTTCTCGTCTGGACCCTCTCTCTCCCTCTCCCTCTCGCTGCCTCCCTCTCCCTTCCCTCTCGTCTGGACCCTCTCTCTCACTCTCCCTCCCTCTCCCCTGGACCCTCTCCCGCCCTCTCCCTCTCTCTCGTATGGACCCTCTCCCTCCCTCTCCCTCCCTCTCCCTCCATTTCCCTCGGACCCTCTCCACTCCTCTCCCTCCCTCTCGTCTGGACCCTCTCCCTCCCTCTCCCTTCGTCTGCCCTCCCTCTACCTCCCTCTCGTCTGGACCCTCTCCCTCCATCTCCTCCGTCTGCCTCCCTCTCCCGCCTGCTCGCCTGGCCCCTCTCCTTTCCTCTCCCTCCCTCTCCCCCTGGCCCTTCTCCATTCCTCTCCCTCCCTCTCCCCTGGACCCTCTCCTGCCCTCTCCCTCCCTCTCGCCTGGACCCTCTCCCTCCTCTCCCTCCTTCTCGTCTGGACCCTCTCCCTCCCTCTCCCTCCCTCTCCCCTTCAGCCTCTCCCGCCCTCTCCCTCCCTCTCGTCTGGACCCTCTTCCTCCCTGTCCCTCTCTCTCCCTCCATTTCCCTCGTACCCTCTCCATTCCTCTCCCTCCCTCTCGCCTGGACCCTCTCCCTCCCTCTGCCTCCCTCTGCCTCCCTCTCCCTCCTTCTCGTCTGGACTCTCTCCCTCCCTCTCCTTCCCTCTCTCCTGTACCCTCTCTGTCCCTCTCCCTCCCCCTTCCTCCCTCTCCCTTCCTCTCGGCTGGAACCTCTCCCGCCCTCTCCTTCCCTGTCGCCTGGACCCTCTTTCTCCCTCTCCCCTGAACCCTCTCTGTCCCTCTCCCTCCCTCTCGCCTAGACCCTCTCCCTCCCGCTCCCTCCCTCTCTCCTGCACCCTCTCCTCCCCCTCCCTCCATTTCCCTCGAACCCTCTCCATTCCTCTCCCTCCCTCTCCCTCGGACCCTCTCCCTCCCTCTCCCTCGGACCCTCTCCCTGCCTCTCCCCCCCTCTCCCTCCCTCTCCCTCCCTCTCGTCTGGACCCTCTCCCTCCTTCTCCCTCCCTCTCGCCTGGACCCTCTCCATTCCTCTCCCTCCCTCTCGCCTGGACTCTCTCCCTTCCTCTCCCTCCCTCTGCCTCCCTCTCCCTCCTTCTCGTCTGGGACCCTCTCTGTCCGTCTCCTCCCGCTGCCTCCCTCTCCCTCCTTCTCGTCTGGCCCCTCTCCCTCCTTCTCCCTCCCTCTTGCCTGGACCCTCTCCATTCCTCTCCCTCCCTCTCGTCTGGACCCTCTCCCTCCCTCTCCCTCCGTCTGCCTCCCTCTCCCGCCCTCTCGCCTGGCCCCTCTCCTTTCCTCTCCCTCCCTCTCCTCTGGATCATCTCCCTCCCTCTCCCTCCCTCTCCCCTGGACCCTCTCCCTCCCTCTCCCTCCCTTTCCCTCGGACCCTCTCCATTCCTCTCCCTCCTTCTCGCCTGGACCCCCTCCATCCCTCTCCCTCCGTCTGCCTCCCTCTCCCTCCCTCTCGCCTGGACCCTCTCCTTTCCTCTCCCTCCCTCTCCTCTGGATTATCTCCCTCCCTCTCCCTCCCTCTCGCCTGGACCCTCTCCCGCCGTCTCCCTCCCTGTCCCTCGGACCCTCTCCCTCCCTCTCCTTCCCTCTCCTCCCTCTTACCTGGATCATCTCCTTCCCTCTCCCCTGGATCCTCTCCCTCCCTCTCCGTCTCTCTCCCGAGGTCCTTCTCCCGCCCTCTCCCTCCTCTCGCCTGTACCCTCTCCCTCCCTCTCTCCTGGAACCTCTCCCACCCTCTCCCTCCCTCTCGCCGGGAACCTCTCTGTCCCTCTCCCTCCCTCTCGTCTAGACCCTCTCCTTCCCTCTCTCTCTCTCTGTCCTGGACCCTCTACCTCCCTCCCCTCCCTCTCGCCTGGAACCTCTCTGTCCCTCTCCCTCCTTCTCCACTGGACCCTCTCTATCCATCTCCCTCCCTGTCGCCTGGAGCCTCACCCTTCCTCTCCCTCCCTCTCGCCTGGACCCTCTCCCTCCCTCTCCCTCCTTCTCGCCTGGACCCTCTCCCTCCCTCTCCCTCCCTCTCGTCTGGACCCTCTCCCGCCCTCTCCCTCCCTCTCGTCTGGCTCCCTCTCCCTCCCTCTCCCTCCCTCTCGCCTGGACCCTCTCCCTCCCTCTCCCTCCCTCTCCCTCCTTCTCGTCTGGACTCTCTCCCTCCCTCTCCTTCCCTCTCGCCTGAACGCTCTCCCTCCTTCTCCCTCCCTCTCGCCTGGATCCTCTTCCTCCCTCTCCCTCCCTCTCCCCTGGAACCTCTCCCGCCCTCTCCCTCCCTCTCGCCTGGAACCTCTCTGTCCCTCTCCCTCCTTCTCCACTGGACCCTCTCTATCCATCTCCCTCCCTGTCGCCTGGAGCCTCACCCTTCCTCTCCCTCACTCTCCCTCGGACCCTCTCCCTGCCTCTCCCCCCCTCTGCCTCCCTCTCCCTCCCTCTCGTCTGGACCCTCTCCCTCCTTCTCCCTCCCCCTCGCCTGGCTCCCTCTCCCTCCCTCTCCCTTCCTCTCCCCTGGAACCTCTCCCGCCCTCTCCCTCCCTCTCGTCTGGACCCTTTTCCTCCCGCTCCCTCCCTCTCCCTCCATTTCCCTCGGTCCCTCGACCCTCTCCCTTCCTCTCCCTCCCTCTCGCCTTGAACCTCTCACTCCCTCTCCCTCCCTCTGCCTCCCTCTCCCTCCTTCTCGTCTGGACTCTCTCCCTCCCTCTCCTTCCCTCTCTCCTGTACCCTCTCCCTCCCTCTCCCTCCCTCTTCCTCCATCTCCCTTCCTCTCGCCTGGAACCTCTCCCGCCCTCTCCTTCCCTCTCGCCTGGACACTCTTTCTCCCTCTCCCCTCCCTCTCCCCTGGACCCTCTCTGTCCCTCTCCCTCCCTCTCCCCTGGACCCTCTCCCTCCCACTCCCTCCCTCTCTCCTGTACCCTCTCCCTCCCTCTCCCTCCCTCTGCCTCCCTCTCCCTTCCTCTCGGCTGGAACCTCTCCCACCCTCTCCTTCCCTGTCGCCTGGACCCTCTTTCTCCCTCTCCCTCCCTCTCCCCTGGACCCTCTCTGTCCCTCTCCCTCCCTCTCGCCTAGACCCTCTCCCTCCCGCTCCCTCCCTCTCTCCTGCACCCTCTCCTCCCCCTCCCTCCATTTCCCTCGAACCCTCTCCATTCCTCTCCCTCCCTCTCCCTCGGACCCTCTCCCTCCCTCCTCCCTCGGACCCTCTCCCTGCCTCTCCCCCCCTCTCCCTCCCTCTCCCTCCCTCTCGTCTGGACCCTCTCCCTCCTTCTCCCTCCCTCTCGCCTGGACCCTCTCCATTCCTCTCCCTCCCTCTCGCCTGGACTCTCTCCCTTCCTCTCCCTCCCTCTGCCTCCCTCTCCCTCCTTCTCGTCTGGACCCTCTCTGTCCGTCTCCCTCCCGCTGCCTCCCTCTCCCTCCTTCTCGTCTGGCCCCTCTCCCTCCTTCTCCCTCCCTCTTGCCTGGACCCTCTCCATTCCTCTCCCTCCCTCTCGTCTGGACCCTCTCCCTCCCTCTCCCTCCCTCTGCCTCCCTCTCCCTCCCTCTCGTCTGGACCCTCTCTCTCCCTCTCCCTCCGTCTGCCTCCCTCTCCCTCCCTCTCGCCTGGACCCTCTCCTTTCCTCTCCCTCCCTCTCCTCTGGATTATCTCCCTCCCTCTCCCTCCCTCTCGCCTGGACCCTCTCCCGCCGTCTCCCTCCCTGTCCCTCGGACCCTCTCCCTCCCTCTCCCTCCCTCTCCCTCCCTCTCATCTGGATCATCTCCTTCCCTCTCCCCTGGATCCTCTCCCTCCCTCTCCGTCTCTCTCCCGAGGTCCTTCTCCCGCCCTCTCCCTCCCTCTCGCCTGTACCCTCTCCCTCCCTCTCTCCTGGAACCTCTCCCACCCTCTCCCTCCCTCTCGCCGGGAACCTCTCTGTCCCTCTCCCTCCCTCTCGTCTGGACCCTCTCCTTCCCTCTCTCTCCCTCTGTCCTGGACCCTCTACCTCCCTCCCCTCCCTCTCGCCTGGAACCTCTCTGTCCCTCTCCCTCCTTCTCCACTGGACCCTCTCTATCCATATCCCTCCCTGTCGCCTGGAGCCTCACCCTTCCTCTCCCTCACTCTCCCTCGGACCCTCTCCCTGCCTCTCCCCCCTCTGCCTCCCTCTCCCTCCCTCTCGTCTGGACCCTCTCCCTCCTTCTCCCTCCCTCTCGCCTGGACCCTCTCCATTCCTCTCCCTCCCTCTCTCCTGGACCCTCTCCCTCCCTCTCCCTCCTTCTCGTCTGGACCCTCTCCCTCCCTCTCCCTCCCTCTCCCCCGGACCCTCTCCCGCCCTCTCCCTCCCTCTCGCCTGGACCCTCTCCCTCCCTCTCCCTCCTTCTCGCCTGGACCCTCTCCCTCCCTCTCCCTCCCTCTCGTCTGGACCCTCTCCCGCCCTCTCCCTCCTCTCGTCTGGCTCCCTCTCCCTCCCTCTCCCTCCCTCTCGCCTGGACCCTCTCCCTCCCTCTCCCTCCCTCTCCCTCCTTCTCGTCTGGACTCTCTCCCTCCCTCTCCTTCCCTCTCGCCTGGACGCTCTCCCTCCTTCTCCCTCCCTCTCGCCTGGATCCTCTTCCTCCCTCTCCCTCCCTCTCCCCTGGAACCTCTCCCGCCCTCTCCCTCCCTCTCGCCTGGAACCTCTCTGTCCCTCTCCCTCCTTCTCCACTGGACCCTCTCTATCCATCTCCCTCCCTGTCGCCTGGAGCCTCACCCTTCCTCTCCCTCACTCTCCCTCGGACCCTCTCCCTGCCTCTCCCCCCCTCTGCCTCCCTCTCCCTCCCTCTCGTCTGGACCCTCTCCCTCCTTCTCCCTCCCCTCGCCTGGCTCCCTCTCCCTCCCTCTCCCTTCCTCTCCCCTGGAACCTCTCCCGCCCTCTCCCTCCCTCTCGTCTGGACCCTTTTCCTCCCGCTCCCTCCCTCTCCCTCCATTTCCCTCGGACCCTCGGACCCTCTCCCTTCCTCTCCCTCCCTCTCGCCTTGAACCTCTCACTCCCTCTCCCTCCCTCTGCCTCCCTCTCCCTCCTTCTCGTCTGGACTCTCTCCCTCCCTCTCCTTCCCCTCTCTCCTGTACCCTCTCCCTCCCTCTCCCTCCCTCTTCCTCCATCTCCCTTCCTCTCGCCTGGAACCTCTCCCGCCCTCTCCTTCCCTCTCGCCTGGACACTCTTTCTCCCTCTCCCTCCCTCTCCCCTGGACCCTTTCTGTCCCTCTCCCTCCCTCTCCCTGGACCCTCTCCCTCCCACTCCCTCCCTCTCTCCTGTACCCTCTCCCTCCCTCTCCCTCCCTCTTCCTCCCTCTCCCTTCCTCTCGGCTGGAACCTCTCCCGCCCTCTCCTTCCCTGTCGCCTGGACCCTCTTTCTCCCTCTCCCTCCCTCTTCCCTGGACCCTCTCTGTCCCTCTCCCTCCCTCTCGCCTAGACCCTCTCCCTCCCGCTCCCTCCCTCTCTCCTGCACCCTCTCCTCCCCCTCCCTCCATTTCCCTCGAACCCTCTCCCTTCCTCTCCCTCCCTCTCGTCTGGACCCTCTCCCTCCCTCTCCCTCCGTCTGCCTCCCTCTCGCCTGGCCCCTCTCCTTTCCTCTCCCTCCCTCTCGTCTTGCTCCCTCTCCCTCCCTCTCCCTCCGTCTGCCTCCCTCTCCCTCCCTCTCGCCTGGACCCTCTCCCTCCCTCTCCCTCCCTTTCCCTCGGACCCTCTCCATTCCTATCCCTCCCTCTCGTCTGGACCCTCTCCCTCCTTCTCCCTCCCTCTCGTCTGGACCCTCTCCCTCCTTCTCCCTCCCTCTCGCCTGGACCCTCTCCATTCCTCTCCTCCCTCTCTCCTGGACCCTCTCCCTCCCTCTCCCTCCCTCTGCCTCCCTCTCCCTCCCTTCTCGTCTGGACCCTCTCTCTCCCTCTCCCTCCCGCTGCCTCCCTCTCCCTTCCCTCTCGTCTGGACCCTCTCTCTCACTCTCCCTCCCTCTCCCCTGGACCCTCTCCCGCCCTCTCCCTCCCTCTCCCTCCATTTCCCTCGGACCCTCTCCATTCCTCTCCCTCCCTCTCGTCTGGACCCTCTCCCTCCCTCTCCCTCCGTCTGCCTCCCTCTCCCTCCCTCTCGTCTGGACCCTCTCTCTCCCTCTCCCTCCGTCTGCCTCCCTCTCCCGCCCGCTCGCCTGGCCCCTCTCCTTTCCTCTCCCTCCCTCTCCTCTGGATCATCTCCCTCCCTCTCCCTCCCTCTCGCCTGGACCCTCTCCCTCCCTCTCCCTCCCTTTCCCTCGGACCCTCTCCATTCCTATCCCTCCCTCTCGCCTGGACCCTCTCCCTCCCTCTCCCTCCGTCTACCTCCCTCTCCCTCCCTCTCGCCTGGACCCTCTCCCTCCCTCTCCCTCCGTCTGCCTCCCTCTCCCTCCCTCTCGCCTGGCCCCTCTCCTTTCCTCTCCCCTCCCTCTCGCCTGGACCTTCTCCATTCCTCTCCCTCCCTCTCGTCTGGCTCCCTCTCCCTCCCTCTCCCTCCCTCTCCCTCCGTCTGCCTCCCTCTCCCTCCCTCTCGTCTGGACCCTCTCCCTCCCTCTCCCTCCATCTGCCACCCTCTCCCTCCCTCTCGTCTGGACCGTCTCCCTCCCTCTCCCTCCCTCTCGTCTGGACCCTCTCCCTCCTTCTCCCTCCCTCTCGCCTGGACCCTCTCCATTCCTCTCCCTCCCTCTCTCCTGGACCCTCTCCCTCCCTCTCCCTCCCTCTCTCTCCCTCTCCCTCCCGCTGCCTCCCTCTCCCTTCCCTCTCGTCTGGACCCTCTCTCTCACTCTCCCTCCCTCTTGCCTGGACCCTCTTCCTCCTCTCCCTCCCTCTCCCCTGGACCCTCTCCCTCCCTCTCCCTCCTTCACGTCTGGACCCTCTCCCTGCCTCTCCCTCCCTCTCCCCTGCAGCCTCTCCCGCCCTCTCCCTCCCTCTCGTCTGGACCCTCTTCCTCCCTCTCCCTCCTCTCCCTCCATTTCCCTCGGACCCTCTCCATTTCTCTCCCTCCCCCCTCGCCTGGACCCTCGCCATCCCTCTCCTCCCTCTGCCTCCCTCTCGCCTGCACCCTCTCTCTCCCTCTCCCTCCTTTTCTCCTTTACCCACTCCCTCCCTCTCACCTGCACCCTCTCCCTGCCTCTCCCTTCCTCTCCCCTGCAACCTCTCCCTTCCTCTCCCTTCCTCTCCCCTGCAGCCTCTCCCTTCCTCTCCCTCCCTCTCCCTCCCTCTGCCTCCCTCTCCCTCCTTCTCGTCTGGACCCTCTCCCTCCCTCTCCCTCCCTCTGCCTCCCTCTCCCTCCTTCTCGTCTGGACCCTCTCCCTCCCTCTCCCTCCCTCTCGTCTGGACCCTCTCCCTCCTTCTCCCTCCCTCTCTCCTGGACCCTCTCCCTCCCTCTCCCTCCCTCTGCCTCCCTCTCCCTCCTTCTCGTCTGGACCCTCTCTCTCCCTCTCCCTCTCGCTGCCTCCCTCTCCCTTCCCTCTCGTCTGGACCCTCTCTCTCACTCTCCCTCCCTCTCCCCTGGACCCTCTCCCGCCCTCTCCCTCTCTCTCGTATGGACCCTCTCCCTCCCTCTCCCTCCCTCTCCCTCCATTTCCCTCGGACCCTCTCCACTCCTCTCCCTCCCTCTCGTCTGGACCCTCTCCCTCCCTCTGCCTTCGTCTGCCTTCCTCTACCTCCCTCTCGTCTGGACCCTCTCCCTCCATCTCCCTCCGTCTGCCTCCCTCTCCCGCCCGCTCGCCTGGCCCCTCTCCTTTCCTCTCCCTCCCTCTCCCCTGGCCCTTCTCCATTCCTCTCCCTCCCTCTCCCCTGGACCCTCTCCTGCCCTCTCCCTCCCTCTCGCCTGGACCCTCTCCCTCCCTCTCCCTCCTTCTCGTCTGGACCCTCTCCCTCCCTCTCCCTCCCTCTCCCCTTCAGCCTCTCCCGCCCTCTCCCTCCCTCTCGTCTGGACCCTCTTCCTCCCTGTCCCTCTCTCTCCCTCCATTTCCCTCGTACCCTCTCCCGCCCTCTCCCTCCCTCTCGCCTGGACCCTCTCCCACCCTCTGCCTCCCTCTGCCTCCCTCTCCCTCCTTCTCGTCTGGACTCTCTCCCTCCCTCTCCTTCCCTCTCTCCTGTACCCTCTCTGTCCCTCTCCCTCCCCATTCCTCCCTCTCCCTTCCTCTCGGCTGGAACCTCTCCCGCCCTCTCCTTCCCTGTCGCCTGGACCCTCTTTCTCCCTCTCCCCTGAACCCTCTCTGTCCCTCTCCCTCCCTCTCGCCTAGACCCTCTCCCTCCCGCTCCCTCCCTCTCTCCTGCACCCTCTCCTCCCCCTCCCTCCATTTCCCTCGAACCCTCTCCATTCCTCTCCCTCCCTCTCCCTCGGACCCTCTCCCTCCCTCTCCCTCGGACCCTCTCCCTGCCTCTCCCCCCCTCTCCCTCCCTCTCCCTCCCTCTCGTCTGGACCCTCTCCCTCCTTCTCCCTCCCTCTCGCCTGGACCCTCTCCATTCCTCTCCCTCCCTCTCGCCTGGAACCTCTCTGTCCCTCTCCCTCCTTCTCCACTGGACCCTCTCTATCCATCTCCCTCCCTGTCGCCTGGAGCCTCACCCTTCCTCTCCCTCACTCTCCCTCGGACCCTCTCCCTGCCTCTCCCCCCCTCTGCCTCCCTCTCCCTCCCTCTCGTCTGGACCCTCTCCCTCCTTCTCCCTCCCCCTCGCCTGGCTCCCTCTCCCTCCCTCTCCCTCCCTCTCCCCTGGAACCTCTCCCGCCCTCTCCCTCCCTCTCGTCTGGACCCTTTTCCTCCCGCTCCCTCCCTCTCCCTCCATTTCCCTCGGACCCTCGGACCCTCTCCCTTCCTCTCCCTCCCTCTCGCCTTGAACCTCTCACTCCCTCTCCCTCCCTCTGCCTCCCTCTCCCTCCTTCTCGTCTGGACTCTCTCCCTCCCTCTCCTTCCCTCTCTCCTGTACCCTCTCCCTCCCTCTCCCTCCCTCTTCCTCCATCTCCCTTCCTCTCGGCTGGAACCTCTCCCGCCCTCTCCTTCCCTCTCGCCTGGACCCTCTTTCTCCCTCTCCCTCCCTCTCCCCTGGACCCTCTCTGTCCCACTCCCTCCCTCTCCCCTGGACCCTCTCCCTCCCGCTCCCTCCCTCTCTCCTGTACCCTCTCCCTCCCTCTCCCTCCCTCTTCCTCCCTCTCCCTTCCTCTCGGCTGGAACCTCTCCCGCCCTCTCCTTCCCTGTCGCCTGGACCCTCTTTCTCCCTCTCCCTCCCTCTCCCCTGGACCCTCTCTGTCCCTCTCCCTCCCTCTCGCCTAGACCCTCTCCCTCCCGCTCCCTCCCTCTCTCCTGCACCCTCTCCTCCCCCTCCCTCCATTTCCCTCGAACCCTCTCCCTTCCTCTCCCTCCCTCTCGTCTGGACCCTCTCCCTCCCTCTCCCTCCCTCTCCCTCCGTCTGCCTCCCTCTCGCCTGGCCCCTCTCCTTTCCTCTCCCTCCCTCTCGTCTTGCTCCCTCTCCCTCCCTCTCCCTCCCTCTCCCTCCGTCTGCCTCCCTCTCCCTCCCTCTCGTCTGGACCCTCTCCCTCCCTCTCCCTCCGTCTGCCACCCTCTCCCTCCCTCTCGTCTGGACCCTCTCCCTCCCTCTCCCTCCCTCTCGTCTGGACCCTCTCCCTCCTTCTCCCTCCCTCTCGCCTGGACCCTCTCCATTCCTCTCCTCCCTCTCTCCTGGACCCTCTCCCTCCCTCTCCCTCCCTCTGCCTCCCTCGCCCTCCTTCTCGTCTGGACCCTCTCTCTCCCTCTCCCTCCCGCTGCCTCCCTCTCCCTTCCCTCTCGTCTGGACCCTCTCTCTCACTCTCCCTCCCTCTCCCCTGGACCCTCTCCCGCCCTCTCCCTCCCTCTACCTCCATTTCCCTCGGACCCTCTCCATTCCTCTCCCTCCCTCTCGTCTGGACCCTCTCTCTCACTCTCCCTCCGTCTGCCTCCCTCTCCCTCCCTCTCGTCTGGACCCTCTCCCGCCCTCTCCCTCCCTCTCGTCTGGCTCCCTCTCCCTCCCTCTCCCTCCTTCTCGTCTGGACCCTCTCCCTCCCTCTCCCTCCCTTTCCCTCGGACCCTCTCCATTCCTATCCCTCCCTCTCGCCTGAACCCTCTCCCTCCCTCTCCCTCCGTCTACCTCCCTCTCCCTCCCTCTCGCCTGGACCCTCTCCCTCCCTCTCCCTCCGTCTGCCTCCCTCTCCCTCCCTCTCGCCTGGCCCCTCTCCTTTCCTCTCCCTCCCTCTCGCCTGGACCTTCTCCATTCCTCTCCCTCCCTCTCGTCTGGCTCCCTCTCCCTCCCTCTCCCTCCCTCTCCCTCCGTCTGCCTCCCTCTCCCTCCCTCTCGTCTGGACCCTCTCCCTCCCTCTCCCTCCGTCTGCCACCCTCTCCCTCCCTCTCCCCTGGAACCTCTCCCGCCCTCTCCCTCCCTCTCGTCTGGACCCTTTTCCTCCCGCTCCCTCCCTCTCCCTCCATTTCCCTCGGACCCTCGGACCCTCTCCCTTCCTCTCCCTCCCTCTCGCCTTGAACCTCTCACTCCCTCTCCCTCCCTCTGCCTCCCTCTCCCTCCTTCTCGTCTGGACTCTCTCCCTCCCTCTCCTTCCCTCTCTCCTGTACCCTCTCCCTCCCTCTCCCTCCCTCTTCCTCCATCTCCCTTCCTCTCGCCTGGAACCTCTCCCGCCCTCTCCTTCCCTCTCGCCTGGACCCTCTTTCTCCCTCTCCCTCCCTCTCGCCTGGACCCTCTCTGTCCCACTCCCTCCCTCTCCCCTGGACCCTCTCCCTCCCGCTCCCTCCCTCTCTCCTGTACCCTCTCCCTCCCTCTCCCTCCCTCTTCCTCCCTCTCCCTTCCTCTCGGCTGGAACCTCTCCCGCCCTCTCCTTCCCTGTCGCCTGGACCCTCTTTCTCCCTCTCCCTCCCTCTCCCCTGGACCCTCTCTGTCCCACTCCCTCCCTCTCCCCTGGACCCTCTCCCTCCCGCTCCCTCCCTCTCTCCTGTACCCTCTCCCTCCCTCTCCCTCCGTCTGCCTCCCTCTCCCTCCCTCTCGTCTGGACCCTCTCTCTCCCTCTCCCTCCGTCTGCCTCCCTCTCCCGCCCGCTCGCCTGGCCCCTCTCCTTTCCTCTCCCTCCCTCTCCTCTGGATCATCTCCCTCCCTCTCCCTCCCTCTCGCCTGGACCCTCTCCCTCCCTCTCCCTCCCTTTCCCTCGGACCCTCTCCATTCCTATCCCTCCCTCTCGCCTGGACCCTCTCCTTCCCTCTCCCTCCGTCTACCTCCCTCTCCCTCCCTCTCGCCTGGACCCTCTCCCTCCCTCTCCCTCCGTCTGCCTCCCTCTCCCTCCCTCTCGCCTGGCCCCTCTCCTTTCCTCTCCCTCCCTCTCGCCTGGACCTTCTCCATTCCTCTCCCTCCCTCTCGTCTGGCTCCCTCTCCCTCCCTCTCCCTCCCTCTCCCTCCGTCTGCCTCCCTCTCCCTCCCTCTCGTCTGGACCCTCTCCCTCCCTCTCCCTCCATCTGCCACCCTCTCCCTCCCTCTCGTCTGGACCCTCTCCCTCCCTCTCCCTCCCTCTCGTCTGGACCCTCTCCCTCCTTCTCCCTCCCTCTCGCCTGGACCCTCTCCATTCCTCTCCCTCCCTCTCTCCTGGACCCTCTCCCTCCCTCTCCCTCCCTCTGCCTCCCTCGCCCTCCTTCTCGTCTGGACCCTCTCTCTCCCTCTCCCTCCCGCTGCCTCCCTCGCCCTTCCCTCTCGTCTGGACCCTCTCTCTCACTCTCCCTCCCTCTTGCCTGGACCCTCTTCCTCCCTCTCCCTCCCTCTCCCCTGGACCCTCTCCCTCCCTCTCCCTCCTTCACGTCTGGACCCTCTCCCTGCCTCTCCCTCCCTCTCCCCTGCAGCCTCTCCCGCCCTCTCCCTCCCTCTCGTCTGGACCCTCTTCCTCCCTCTCCCTCCCTCTCCCTCCATTTCCCTCGGACCCTCTCCATTCCTCTCCCTCCCCCCTCGCCTGGACCCTCTCCCTCCCTCTCCTCCCTCTGCCTCCCTCTCGCCTGCACCCTCTCTCTCCCTCTCCTTCCTTTTCTCCTTTACCCACTCCCTCCCTCTCACCTGCACCCTCTCCCTGCCTCTCCCTTCCTCTCCCCTGCAGCCTCTCCCTTCCTCTCCCTTCCTCTCCCCTGCAGCCTCTCCCTTCCTCTCCCTCCCTCTCCCTCCCTCTGCCTCCCTCTCCCTCCTTCTCGTCTGGACCCTCTCCCTCCCTCTCCCTCCCTCTGCCTCCCTCTCCCTCCTTCTCGTCTGGACCCTCTCCCTCCCTCTCCCTCCCTCTCGTCTGGACCCTCTCCCTCCTTCTCCCTCCCTCTCTCCTGGACCCTCTCCCTCCCTCTCCCTCCCTCTGCCTCCCTCTCCCTCCTTCTCGTCTGGACCCTCTCTCTCCCTCTCCCTCTCGCTGCCTCCCTCTCCCTTCCCTCTCGTCTGGACCCTCTCTCTCACTCTCCCTCCCTCTCCCCTGGACCCTCTCCCGCCCTCTCCCTCTCTCTCGTATGGACCCTCTCCCTCCCTCTCCCTCCCTCTCCCTCCATTTCCCTCGGACCCTCTCCACTCCTCTCCCTCCCTCTCGTCTGGACCCTCTCCCTCCCTCTCCCTTCGTCTGCCTCCCTCTACCTCCCTCTCGTCTGGACCCTCTCCCTCCATCTCCCTCCGTCTGCCTCCCTCTCCCGCCCGCTCGCCTGGCCCCTCTCCTTTCCTCTCCCTCCCTCTCCCCTGGCCCTTCTCCATTCCTCTCCCTCCCTCTCCCCTGGACCCTCTCCTGCCCTCTCCCTCCCTCTCGCCTGGACCCTCTCCCTCCCTCTCCCTCCTTCTCGTCTGGACCCTCTCCCTCCCTCTCCCTCCCTCTCCCCTTCAGCCTCTCCCGCCCTCTCCCTCCCTCTCGTCTGGACCCTCTTCCTCCCTGTCCCTCTCTCTCCCTCCATTTCCCTCGTACCCTCTCCCGCCCTCTCCCTCCCTCTCGCCTGGACCCTCTCCCTCCCTCTGCCTCCCTCTGCCTCCCTCTCCCTCCTTCTCGTCTGGACTCTCTCCCTCCCTCTCCTTCCCTCTCTCCTGTACCCTCTCTGTCCCTCTCCCTCCCCCTTCCTCCCTCTCCCTTCCTCTCGGCTGGAACCTCTCCCGCCCTCTCCTTCCCTGTCGCCTGGACCCTCTTTCTCCCTCTCCCCTGAACCCTCTCTGTCCCTCTCCCTCCCTCTCGCCTAGACCCTCTCCCTCCCGCTCCCTCCCTCTCTCCTGCACCCTCTCCTCCCCCTCCCTCCATTTCCCTCGAACCCTCTCCATTCCTCTCCCTCCCTCTCCCTCGGACCCTCTCCCTCCCTCTCCCTCGGACCCTCTCCCTGCCTCTCCCCCCCTCTCCCTCCCTCTCCCTCCCTCTCGTCTGGACCCTCTCCCTCCTTCTCCCTCCCTCTCGCCTGGACCCTCTCCATTCCTCTCCCTCCCTCTCGCCTGGAACCTCTCTGTCCCTCTCCCTCCTTCTCCACTGGACCCTCTCTATCCATCTCCCTCCCTGTCGCCTGGAGCCTCACCCTTCCTCTCCCTCACTCTCCCTCGGACCCTCTCCCTGCCTCTCCCCCCCTCTGTCTCCCTCTCCCTCCCTCTCGTCTGGACCCTCTCCCTCCTTCTCCCTCCCCCTCGCCTGGCTCCCTCTCCCTCCCTCTCCCTCCCTCTCCCCTTGGAACCTCTCCCGCCCTCTCCCTCCCTCTCGTCTGGACCCTTTTCCTCCCGCTCCCTCCCTCTCCCTCCATTTCCCTCGGACCCTCGGACCCTCTCCCTTCCTCTCCCTCCCTCTCGCCTTGAACCTCTCACTCCCTCTCCCTCCCTCTGCCTCCCTCTCCCTCCTTCTCGTCTGGACTCTCTCCCTCCCTCTCCTTCCCTCTCTCCTGTACCCTCTCCCTCCCTCTCCCTCCCTCTTCCTCCATCTCCCTTCCTCTCGCCTGGAACCTCTCCCGCCCTCTCCTTCCCTCTCGCCTGGACCCTCTTTCTCCCTCTCCCTCCCTCTCCCCTGGACCCTCTCTGTCCCACTCCCTCCCTCTCCCCTGGACCCTCTCCCTCCCGCTCCCTCCCTCTCTCCTGTACCCTCTCCCTCCCTCTCCCTCCCTCTTCCTCCCTCTCCCTTCCTCTCGGCTGGAACCTCTCCCGCCCTCTCCTTCCCTGTCGCCTGGACCCTCTTTCTCCCTCTCCCTCCCTCTCCCCTGGACCCTCTCTGTCCCTCTCCCTCCCTCTCGCCTAGACCCTCTCCCTCCCGCTCCCTCCCTCTCTCCTGCACCCTCTCCTCCCCCTCCCTCCATTTCCCTCGAACCCTCTCCCTTCCTCTCCCTCCCTCTCGTCTGGACCCTCTCCCTCCCTCTCCCTCCCTCTCCCTCCGTCTGCCTCCCTCTCGCCTGGCCCCTCTCCTTTCCTCTCCCTCCCTCTCGTCTTGCTCCCTCTCCCTCCCTCTCCCTCCCTCTCCCTCCGTCTGCCTCCCTCTCCCTCCCTCTCGTCTGGACCCTCTCCCTCCCTCTCCCTCCGTCTGCCACCCTCTCCCTCCCTCTCGTCTGGACCCTCTCCCTCCCTCTCCCTCCCTCTCGTCTGGACCCTCTCCCTCCTTCTCCCTCCCTCTCGCCTGGACCCTCTCCATTCCTCTCCTCCCTCTCTCCTGGACCCTCTCCCTCCCTCTCCCTCCCTCTGCCTCCCTCGCCCTCCTTCTCGTCTGGACCCTCTCTCTCCCTCTCCCTCCCGCTGCCTCCCTCTCCCTTCCCTCTCGTCTGGACCCTCTCTCTCACTCTCCCTCCCTCTCCCCTGGACCCTCTCCCGCCCTCTCCCTCCCTCTACCTCCATTTCCCTCGGACCCTCTCCATTCCTCTCCCTCCCTCTCGTCTGGACCCTCTCCCTCCCTCTCCCTCCGTCTGCCTCCCTCTCCCTCCCTCTCGTCTGGACCCTCTCTCTCCCTCTCCCTCCGTCTGCCTCCCTCTCCCTCCCTCTCGTCTGGACCCTCTCACGCCCTCTCCCTCCCTCTCCCTCCGTCTGCCTCCCTCTCCCTCCCTCTCGTCTGGACCCTCTCTCTCCCTCTCCCTCCGTCTGCCTCCCTCTCCCTCCCTCTCGTCTGGACCCTCTCCCGCCCTCTCCCTCCCTCTCGTCTGGCTCCCTATCCCTCCCTCTCCCTCCCTCTCGCCTGGACCCTCTCCCTCCCTCTCCCTCCCTTTCCCTCGGACCCTCTCCATTCCTATCCCTCCCTCTCGCCTGGACCCTCTCCCTCCCTCTCCCTCCGTCTACCTCCCTCTCCCTCCCTCTCGCCTGGACCCTCTCCCTCCCTCTCCCTCCGTCTGCCTCCCTCTCCCTCCCTCTCGCCTGGCCCCTCTCCTTTCCTCTCCCTCCCTCTCGCCTGGACCTTCTCCATTCCTCTCCCTCCCTCTCGTCTGGCTCCCTCTCCCTCCCTCTCCCTCCCTCTCCCTCCGTCTGCCTCCCTCTCCCTCCCTCTCGTCTGGACCCTCTCTCTCCCTCTCCCTCCGTCTGCCACCCTCTCCCTCCCTCTCCCCTGGAACCTCTCCCGCCCTCTCCCTCCCTCTCGTCTGGACCCTTTTCCTCCCGCTCCCTCCCTGTCCCTCCATTTCCCTCGGACCCTCGGACCCTCTCCCTTCCTCTCCCTCCCTCTCGCCTTGAACCTCTCACTCCCTCTCCCTCCCTCTGCCTCCCACTCCCTCCCTCTCCCCTGGACCCTCTCCCTCCCGCTCCCTCCCTCTCTCCTGTACCCTCTCCCTCCCTCTCCCTCCCTCTTCCTCCCTCTCCCTTCCTCTCGGCTGGAACCTCTCCCGCCCTCTCCTTCCCTGTCGCCTGGACCCTCTTTCTCCCTCTCCCTCCCTCTCCCCTGGACCCTCTCTGTCCCTCTCCCTCCCTCTCGCCTAGACCCTCTCCCTCCCGCTCCCTCCCTCTCTCCTGCACCCTCTCCTCCCCCTCCCTCCATTTCCCTCGAACCCTCTCCCTTCCTCTCCCTCCCTCTCGTCTGGACCCTCTCCCTCCCTCTCCCTCCCTCTCCCTCCGTCTGCCTCCCTCTCGCCTGGCCCCTCTCCTTTCCTCTCCCTCCCTCTCGTCTTGCTCCCTCTCCCTCCCTCTCCCTCCCTCTCCCTCCGTCTGCCTCCCTCTCCCTCCCTCTCGTCTGGACCCTCTCCCTCCCTCTCCCTCCGTCTGCCACCCTCTCCCTCCCTCTCGTCTGGACCCTCTCCCTCCCTCTCCCTCCCTCTCGTCTGGACCCTCTCCCTCCTTCTCCCTCCCTCTCGCCTGGACCCTCTCCATTCCTCTCCTCCCTCTCTCCTGGACCCTCTCCCTCCCTCTCCCTCCCTCTGCCTCCCTCGCCCTCCTTCTCGTCTGGACCCTCTCTCTCCCTCTCCCTCCCGCTGCCTCCCTCTCCCTTCCCTCTCGTCTGGACCCTCTCTCTCACTCTCCCTCCCTCTCCCCTGGACCCTCTCCCGCCCTCTCCCTCCCTCTACCTCCATTTCCCTCGGACCCTCTCCATTCCTCTCCCTCCCTCTCGTCTGGACCCTCTCCCTCCCTCTCCCTCCGTCTGCCTCCCTCTCCCTCCCTCTCGTCTGGACCCTCTCTCTCCCTCTCCCTCCGTCTGCCTCCCTCTCCCTCCCTCTCGTCTGGACCCTCTCCCGCCCTCTCCCTCCCTCTCGTCTGGCTCCCTCTCCCTCCCTCTCCCTCCCTCTCGCCTGGACCCTCTCCCTCCCTCTCCCTCCCTTTCCCTCGGACCCTCTCCATTCCTATCCCTCCCTCTCGCCTGGACCCTCTCCCTCCCTCTCCCTCCGTCTACCTCCCTCTCCCTCCCTCTCGCCTGGACCCTCTCCCTCCCTCTCCCTCCGTCTGCCTCCCTCTCCCTCTCTCTCGCCTGGCCCCTCTCCTTTCCTCTCCCTCCCTCTCGCCTGGACCTTCTCCATTCCTCTCCCTCCCTCTCGTCTGGACCCTCTCCCTCCCTCTCCCTCCGTCTGCCACCCTCTCCCTCCCTCTCGTCTGGACCCTCTCCCTCCCTCTCCCTCCCTCTCGTCTGGACCCTCTCTCTCCCTCTCCCTCTCGCTGCCTCCCTCTCCCTTCCCTCTCGTCTGGACCCTCTCTCTCACTCTCCCTCCCTCTCCCCTGGACCCTCTCCCGCCCTCTCCCTCTCTCTCGTATGGACCCTCTCCCTCCCTCTCCCTCCCTCTCCCTCCATTTCCCTCGGACCCTCTCCACTCCTCTCCCTCCCTCTCGTCTGGACCCTCTCCCTCCCTCTCCCTTCGTCTGCCTCCCTCTACCTCCCTCTCGTCTGGACCCTCTCCCTCCATCTCCCTCCGTCTGCCTCCCTCTCCCTCCCTCTCGCCTGGCCCCTCTCCTTTCCTCTCCCTCCCTCTCCCCTGGCCCTTCTCCATTCCTCTCCCTCCCTCTCCCCTGGACCCTCTCCTGCCCTCTCCCTCCCTCTCGCCTGGACCCTCTCCCTCCCTCTCCCTCCTTCTCGCCTGGACCCTCTCCCTCCCTCTCCCTCCCTCTCCCCTTCAGCCTCTCCCGCCCTCTCCCTCCCTCTCGTCTGGACCCTCTTCCTCCCTGTCCCTCTCTCTCCCTCCATTTCCCTCGTACCCTCTCCATTCCTCTCCCTCCCTCTCGCCTGGACCCTCTCCCTCCCTCTGCCTCCCTCTGCCTCCCTCTCCCTCCTTCTCGTCTGGACTCTCTCCCTCCCTCTCCTTCCCTCTCTCCTGTACCCTCTCTGTCCCTCTCCCTCCCCCTTCCTCCCTCTCCCTTCCTCTCGGCTGGAACCTCTCCCGCCCTCTCCTTCCCTGTCGCCTGGACCCTCTTTCTCCCTCTCCCCTGAACCCTCTCTGTCCCTCTCCCTCCCTCTCGCCTAGACCCTCTCCCTCCCGCTCCCTCCCTCTCTCCGGCACCCTCTCCTCCCCCTCCCTCCATTTCCCTCGAACCCTCTCCATTCCTCTCCCTCCCTCTCCCTCGGACCCTCTCCCTCCCTCTCCCTCGGACCCTCTCCCTGCCTCTCCCCCCCTCTCCCTCCCTCTCCCTCCCTCTCGTCTGGACCCTCTCCCTCCTTCTCCCTCCCTCTCGCCTGGACCCTCTCCATTCCTCTCCCTCCCTCTCGCCTGGAACCTCTCTGTCCCTCTCCCTCCTTCTCCACTGGACCCTCTCTATCCATCTCCCTCCCTGTCGCCTGGAGCCTCACCCTTCCTCTCCCTCACTCTCCCTCGGACCCTCTCCCTGCCTCTCCCCCCCTCTGCCTCCCTCTCCCTCCCTCTCGTCTGGACCCTCTCCCTCCTTCTCCCTCCCCCTCGCCTGGCTCCCTCTCCCTCCCTCTCCCTCCCTCTCCCCTGGAACCTCTCCCGCCCTCTCCCTCCCTCTCGTCTGGACCCTTTTCCTCCCGCTCCCTCCCTCTCCCTCCATTTCCCTCGGACCCTCGGACCCTCTCCCTTCCTCTCCCTCCCTCTCGCCTTGAACCTCTCACTCCCTCTCCCTCCCTCTGCCTCCCTCTCCCTCCTTCTCGTCTGGACTCTCTCCCTCCCTCTCCTTCCCTCTCTCCTGTACCCTCTCCCTCCCTCTCCCTCCCTCTTCCTCCATCTCCCTTCCTCTCGGCTGGAACCTCTCCCGCCCTCTCCTTCCCTCTCGCCTGGACCCTCTTTCTCCCTCTCCCTCCCTCTCCCCTGGACCCTCTCTGTCCCACTCCCTCCCTATCCCCTGGACCCTCTCCCTCCCGCTCCCTCCCTCTCTCCTGTACCCTCTCCCTCCCTCTCCCTCCCTCTTCCTCCCTCTCCCTTCCTCTCGGCTGGAACCTCTCCCGCCCTCTCCTTCCCTGTCGCCTGGACCCTCTTTCTCCCTCTCCCTCCCTCTCCCCTGGACCCTCTCTGTCCCTCTCCCTCCCTCTCGCCTAGACCCTCTCCCTCCCGCTCCCTCCCTCTCTCCTGCACCCTCTCCTCCCCCTCCCTCCATTTCCCTCGAACCCTCTCCTTTCCTCTCCCTCCCTCTCGTCTTGCTCCCTCTCCCTCCCTCTCCCTCCCTCTCCCTCCGTCTGCCTCCCTCTCCCTCCCTCTCGTCTGGACCCTCTCCCTCCCTCTCCCTCCGTCTGCCACCCTCTCCCTCCCTCTCGTCTGGACCCTCTCCCTCCCTCTCCCTCCCTCTCGTCTGGACCCTCTCCCTCCTTCTCCCTCCCTCTCGCCTGGACCCTCTCCATTCCTCTCCTCCCTCTCTCCTGGACCCTCTCCCTCCCTCTCCCTCCCTCTGCCTCCCTCGCCCTCCTTCTCGTCTGGACCCTCTCTCTCCCTCTCCCTCTCGCTGCCTCCCTCTCCCTTCCCTCTCGTCTGGACCCTCTCTCTCACTCTCCCTCCCTCTCCCCTGGACCCTCTCCCGCCCTCTCCCTCCCTCTACCTCCATTTCCCTCGGACCCTCTCCATTCCTCTCCCTCCCTCTCGTCTGGACCCTCTCCCTCCCTCTCCCTCCGTCTGCCTCCCTCTCCCTCCCTCTCGTCTGGACCCTCTCTCTCCCTCTCCCTCCGTCTGCCTCCCTCTCCCTCCCTCTCGTCTGGACCCTCTCCCGCCCTCTCCCTCCCTCTCGTCTGGCTCCCTCTCCCTCCCTCTCCCTCCCTCTCGCCTGGACCCTCTCCCTCCCTCTCCCTCCCTTTCCCTCGGACCCTCTCCATTCCTATCCCTCCCTCTCGCCTGGACCCTCTCCCTCCCTCTCCCTCCGTCTACCTCCCTCTCCCTCCCTCTCGCCTGGACCCTCTCCCTCCCTCTCCCTCCGTCTGCCTCCCTCTCCCTCCCTCTCGCCTGGCCCCTCTCCTTTCCTCTCCCTCCCTCTCGCCTGGACCTTCTCCATTCCTCTCCCTCCCTCTCGTCTGGCTCCCTCTCCCTCCCTCTCCCTCCCTCTCCCTCCGTCTGCCTCCCTCTCCCTCCCTCTCGCCTGGACCCTCTCCCTCCCTCTCCCTCCCTTTCCCTCGGACCCTCTCCATTCCTATCCCTCCCTCTCGCCTGGACCCTCTCCCTCCCTCTCCCTCCGTCTACCTCCCTCTCCCTCCCTCTCGCCTGGACCCTCTCCCTCCCTCTCCCTCCGTCTGCCTCCCTCTCCCTCCCTCTCGCCTGGCCCCTCTCCTTTCCTCTCCCTCCCTCTCGCCTGGACCTTCTCCATTCCTCTCCCTCCCTCTCGTCTGGCTCCCTCTCCCTCCCTCTCCCTCCCTCTCCCTCCGTCTGCCTCCCTCTCCCTCCCTCTCGTCTGGACCCTCTCTCTCCCTCTCCCTCCGTCTGCCACCCTCTCCCTCCCTCTCCCCTGGAACCTCTCCCGCCCTCTCCCTCCCTCTCGTCTGGACCCTTTTCCTCCCGCTCCCTCCCTGTCCCTCCATTTCCCTCGGACCCTCGGACCCTCTCCCTTCCTCTCCCTCCCTCTCGCCTTGAACCTCTCACTCCCTCTCCCTCCCTCTGCCTCCCACTCCCTCCCTCTCCCCTGGACCCTCTCCCTCCCGCTCCCTCCCTCTCTCCTGTACCCTCTCCCTCCCTCTCCCTCCCTCTTCCTCCCTCTCCCTTCCTCTCGGCTGGAACCTCTCCCGCCCTCTCCTTCCCTGTCGCCTGGACCCTCTTTCTCCCTCTCCCTCCCTCTCCCCTGGACCCTCTCTGTCCCTCTCCCTCCCTCTCGCCTAGACCCTCTCCCTCCCGCTCCCTCCCTCTCTCCTGCACCCTCTCCTCCCCCTCCCTCCATTTCCCTCGAACCCTCTCCCTTCCTCTCCCTCCCTCTCGTCTGGACCCTCTCCCTCCCTCTCCCTCCCTCTCCCTCCGTCTGCCTCCCTCTCGCCTGGCCCCTCTCCTTTCCTCTCCCTCCCTCTCGTCTTGCTCCCTCTCCCTCCCTCTCCCTCCCTCTCCCTCCGTCTGCCTCCCTCTCCCTCCCTCTCGTCTGGACCCTCTCCCTCCCTCTCCCTCCGTCTGCCACCCTCTCCCTCCCTCTCGTCTGGACCCTCTCCCTCCCTCTCCCTCCCTCTCGTCTGGACCCTCTCCCTCCTTCTCCCTCCCTCTCGCCTGGACCCTCTCCATTCCTCTCCTCCCTCTCTCCTGGACCCTCTCCCTCCCTCTCCCTCCCTCTGCCTCCCTCGCCCTCCTTCTCGTCTGGACCCTCTCTCTCCCTCTCCCTCCCGCTGCCTCCCTCTCCCTTCCCTCTCGTCTGGACCCTCTCTCTCACTCTCCCTCCCTCTCCCCTGGACCCTCTCCCGCCCTCTCCCTCCCTCTACCTCCATTTCCCTCGGACCCTCTCCATTCCTCTCCCTCCCTCTCGTCTGGACCCTCTCCCTCCCTCTCCCTCCGTCTGCCTCCCTCTCCCTCCCTCTCGTCTGGACCCTCTCTCTCCCTCTCCCTCCGTCTGCCTCCCTCTCCCTCCCTCTCGTCTGGACCCTCTCCCGCCCTCTCCCTCCCTCTCGTCTGGCTCCCTCTCCCTCCCTCTCCCTCCCTCTCGCCTGGACCCTCTCCCTCCCTCTCCCTCCCTTTCCCTCGGACCCTCTCCATTCCTATCCCTCCCTCTCGCCTGGACCCTCTCCCTCCCTCTCCCTCCGTCTACCTCCCTCTCCCTCCCTCTCGCCTGGACCCTCTCCCTCCCTCTCCCTCCGTCTGCCTCCCTCTCCCTCTCTCTCGCCTGGCCCCTCTCCTTTCCTCTCCCTCCCTCTCGCCTGGACCTTCTCCATTCCTCTCCCTCCCTCTCGTCTGGACCCTCTCCCTCCCTCTCCCTCCGTCTGCCACCCTCTCCCTCCCTCTCGTCTGGACCCTCTCCCTCCCTCTCCCTCCCTCTCGTCTGGACCCTCTCTCTCCCTCTCCCTCTCGCTGCCTCCCTCTCCCTTCCCTCTCGTCTGGACCCTCTCTCTCACTCTCCCTCCCTCTCCCCTGGACCCTCTCCCGCCCTCTCCCTCTCTCTCGTATGGACCCTCTCCCTCCCTCTCCCTCCCTCTCCCTCCATTTCCCTCGGACCCTCTCCACTCCTCTCCCTCCCTCTCGTCTGGACCCTCTCCCTCCCTCTCCCTTCGTCTGCCTCCCTCTACCTCCCTCTCGTCTGGACCCTCTCCCTCCATCTCCCTCCGTCTGCCTCCCTCTCCCTCCCTCTCGCCTGGCCCCTCTCCTTTCCTCTCCCTCCCTCTCCCCTGGCCCTTCTCCATTCCTCTCCCTCCCTCTCCCCTGGACCCTCTCCTGCCCTCTCCCTCCCTCTCGCCTGGACCCTCTCCCTCCCTCTCCCTCCTTCTCGCCTGGACCCTCTCCCTCCCTCTCCCTCCCTCTCCCCTTCAGCCTCTCCCGCCCTCTCCCTCCCTCTCGTCTGGACCCTCTTCCTCCCTGTCCCTCTCTCTCCCTCCATTTCCCTCGTACCCTCTCCATTCCTCTCCCTCCCTCTCGCCTGGACCCTCTCCCTCCCTCTGCCTCCCTCTGCCTCCCTCTCCCTCCTTCTCGTCTGGACTCTCTCCCTCCCTCTCCTTCCCTCTCTCCTGTACCCTCTCTGTCCCTCTCCCTCCCCCTTCCTCCCTCTCCCTTCCTCTCGGCTGGAACCTCTCCCGCCCTCTCCTTCCCTGTCGCCTGGACCCTCTTTCTCCCTCTCCCCTGAACCCTCTCTGTCCCTCTCCCTCCCTCTCGCCTAGACCCTCTCCCTCCCGCTCCCTCCCTCTCTCCGGCACCCTCTCCTCCCCCTCCCTCCATTTCCCTCGAACCCTCTCCATTCCTCTCCCTCCCTCTCCCTCGGACCCTCTCCCTCCCTCTCCCTCGGACCCTCTCCCTGCCTCTCCCCCCCTCTCCCTCCCTCTCCCTCCCTCTCGTCTGGACCCTCTCCCTCCTTCTCCCTCCCCTCTCGCCTGGACCCTCTCCATTCCTCTCCCTCCCTCTCGCCTGGAACCTCTCTGTCCCTCTCCCTCCTTCTCCACTGGACCCTCTCTATCCATCTCCCTCCCTGTCGCCTGGAGCCTCACCCTTCCTCTCCCTCACTCTCCCTCGGACCCTCTCCCTGCCTCTCCCCCCCTCTGCCTCCCTCTCCCTCCCTCTCGTCTGGACCCTCTCCCTCCTTCTCCCTCCCCCTCGCCTGGCTCCCTCTCCCTCCCTCTCCCTCCCTCTCCCCTGGAACCTCTCCCGCCCTCTCCCTCCCTCTCGTCTGGACCCTTTTCCTCCCGCTCCCTCCTCTCCCTCCATTTCCCTCGGACCCTCGGACCCTCTCCCTTCCTCTCCCTCCCTCTCGCCTTGAACCTCTCACTCCCTCTCCCTCCCTCTGCCTCCCTCTCCCTCCTTCTCGTCTGGACTCTCTCCCTCCCTCTCCTTCCCTCTCTCCTGTACCCTCTCCCTCCCTCTCCCTCCCTCTTCCTCCATCTCCCTTCCTCTCGGCTGGAACCTCTCCCGCCCTCTCCTTCCCTCTCGCCTGGACCCTCTTTCTCCCTCTCCCTCCCTCTCCCCTGGACCCTCTCTGTCCCACTCCCTCCCTATCCCCTGGACCCTCTCCCTCCCGCTCCCTCCCTCTCTCCTGTACCCTCTCCCTCCCTCTCCCTCCCTCTTCCTCCCTCTCCCTTCCTCTCGGCTGGAACCTCTCCCGCCCTCTCCTTCCCTGTCGCCTGGACCCTCTTTCTCCCTCTCCCTCCCTCTCCCCTGGACCCTCTCTGTCCCTCTCCGTCCCTCTCGCCTAGACCCTCTCCCTCCCGCTCCCTCCCTCTCTCCTGCACCCTCTCCTCCCCCTCCCTCCATTTCCCTCGAACCCTCTCCTTTCCTCTCCCTCCCTCTCGTCTTGCTCCCTCTCCCTCCCTCTCCCTCCCTCTCCCTCCGTCTGCCTCCCTCTCCCTCCCTCTCGTCTGGACCCTCTCCCTCCCTCTCCCTCCGTCTGCCACCCTCTCCCTCCCTCTCGTCTGGACCCTCTCCCTCCCTCTCCCTCCCTCTCGTCTGGACCCTCTCCCTCCTTCTCCCTCCCTCTCGCCTGGACCCTCTCCATTCCTCTCCTCCCTCTCTCCTGGACCCTCTCCCTCCCTCTCCCTCCCTCTGCCTCCCTCGCCCTCCTTCTCGTCTGGACCCTCTCTCTCCCTCTCCCTCTCGCTGCCTCCCTCTCCCTTCCCTCTCGTCTGGACCCTCTCTCTCACTCTCCCTCCCTCTCCCCTGGACCCTCTCCCGCCCTCTCCCTCCCTCTACCTCCATTTCCCTCGGACCCTCTCCATTCCTCTCCCTCCCTCTCGTCTGGACCCTCTCCCTCCCTCTCCCTCCGTCTGCCTCCCTCTCCCTCCCTCTCGTCTGGACCCTCTCTCTCCCTCTCCCTCCGTCTGCCTCCCTCTCCCTCCCTCTCGTCTGGACCCTCTCCCGCCCTCTCCCTCCCTCTCGTCTGGCTCCCTCTCCCTCCCTCTCCCTCCCTCTCGCCTGGACCCTCTCCCTCCCTCTCCCTCCCTTTCCCTCGGACCCTCTCCATTCCTATCCCTCCCTCTCGCCTGGACCCTCTCCCTCCCTCTCCCTCCGTCTACCTCCCTCTCCCTCCCTCTCGCCTGGACCCTCTCCCTCCCTCTCCCTCCGTCTGCCTCCCTCTCCCTCCCTCTCGCCTGGCCCCTCTCCTTTCCTCTCCCTCCCTCTCGCCTGGACCTTCTCCATTCCTCTCCCTCCCTCTCGTCTGGCTCCCTCTCCCTCCCTCTCCCTCCCTCTCCCTCCGTCTGCCTCCCTCTCCCTCCCTCTCGTCTGGACCCTCTCCCTCCCTCTCCCTCCGTCTGCCACCCTCTCCCTCCCTCTCGTCTGGACCCTCTCCCTCCCTCTCCCTCCCTCTCGTCTGGACCCTCTCCCTCCTTCTCCCTCCCTCTCGCCTGGACCCTCTCCATTCCTCTCCCTCCCTCTCTCCTGGACCCTCTCCCTCCCTCTCCCTCCCTCTGCCTCCCTCGCCCTCCTTCTCGTCTGGACCCTCTCTCTCCCTCTCCCTCCCGCTGCCTCCCTCTGCCTTCCCTCTCGTCTGGACCCTCTCTCTCACTCTCCCTCCCTCTTGCCTGGACCCTCTTCCTCCCTCTCCCTCCCTCTCCCCTGGACCCTCTCCCTCCCTCTCCCTCCTTCACGTCTGGACCCTCTCCCTGCCTCTCCCTCCCTCTCCCCTGCAGCCTCTCCCGCCCTCTCCCTCCCTCTCGTCTGGACCCTCTTCCTCCCTCTCCCTCCCTCTCCCTCCATTTCCCTCGGACCCTCTCCATTCCTCTCCCTCCCCCCTCGCCTGGACCCTCTCCCTCCCTCTCCTCCCTCTGCCTCCCTCTCGCCTGCACCCTCTCTCTCCCTCTCCCTCCTTTTCTCCTTTACCCACTCCCTCCCTCTCACCTGCACCCTCTCCCTGCCTCTCCCTTCCTCTCCCCTGCAGCCTCTCCCTTCCTCTCCCTCCCTCTCGTCTGGACCCTCTCCCTTCCTCTCCCTCCCTCTCCCTCCCTCTGCCTCCCTCTCCCTCCTTCTCGTCTGGACCCTCTCCCTCCCTCTCCCTCCCTCTGCCTCCCTCTCCCTCCTTCTCGTCTGGACCCTCTCCCTCCCTCTCCCTCCCTCTCGTCTGGACCCTCTCCCTCCTTCTCCCTCCCTCTCTCCTGGACCCTCTCCCTCCCTCTCCCTCCCTCTGCCTCCCTCTCCCTCCTTCTCGTCTGGACCCTCTCTCTCCCTCTCCCTCTCGCTGCCTCCCTCTCCCTTCCCTCTCGTCTGGACCCTCTCTCTCACTCTCCCTCCCTCTCCCCTGGACCCTCTCCCGCCCTCTCCCTCTCTCTCGTATGGACCCTCTCCCTCCCTCTCCCTCCCTCTCCCTCCATTTCCCTCGGACCCTCTCCACTCCTCTCCCTCCCTCTCGTCTGGACCCTCTCCCTCCCTCTCCCTTCGTCTGCCTCCCTCTCCCTCCCTCTCGTCTGGACCCTCTCCCTCCATCTCCCTCCGTCTGCCTCCCTCTCCCTCCCTCTCGCCTGGCCCCTCTCCTTTCCTCTCCCTCCCTCTCCCCTGGCCCTTCTCCATTCCTCTCCCTCCCTCTCCCCTGGACCCTCTCCTGCCCTCTCCCTCCCTCTCGCCTGGACCCTCTCCCTCCCTCTCCCTCCTTCTCGCCTGGACCCTCTCCCTCCCTCTCCCTCCCTCTCCCCTTCAGCCTCTCCCGCCCTCTCCCTCCCTCTCGTCTGGACCCTCTTCCTCCCTGTCCCTCTCTCTCCCTCCATTTCCCTCGTACCCTCTCCATTCCTCTCCCTCCCTCTCGCCTGGACCCTCTCCCTCCCTCTGCCTCCCTCTGCCTCCCTCTCCCTCCTTCTCGTCTGGACTCTCTCCCTCCCTCTCCTTCCCTCTCTCCTGTACCCTCTCTGTCCCTCTCCCTCCCCCTTCCTCCCTCTCCCTTCCTCTCGGCTGGAACCTCTCCCGCCCTCTCCTTCCCTGTCGCCTGGACCCTCTTTCTCCCTCTCCCCTGAACCCTCTCTGTCCCTCTCCCTCCCTCTCGCCTAGACCCTCTCCCTCCCGCTCCCTCCCTCTCTCCTGCACCCTCTCCTCCCCCTCCCTCCATTTCCCTCGAACCCTCTCCATTCCTCTCCCTCCCTCTCCCTCGGACCCTCTCCCTCCCTCTCCCTCGGACCCTCTCCCTGCCTCTCCCCCCCTCTCCCTCCCTCTCCCTCCCTCTCGTCTGGACCCTCTCCCTCCTTCTCCCTCCCTCTCGCCTGGACCCTCTCCATTCCTCTCCCTCCCTCTCGCCTGGAACCTCTCTGTCCCTCTCCCTCCTTCTCCACTGGACCCTCTCTATCCATCTCCCTCCCTGTCGCCTGGAGCCTCACCCTTCCTCTCCCTCACTCTCCCTCGGACCCTCTCCCTGCCTCTCCCCCCCTCTGTCTCCCTCTCCCTCCCTCTCGTCTGGACCCTCTCCCTCCTTCTCCCTCCCCCTCGCCTGGCTCCCTCTCCCTCCCTCTCCCTCCCTCTCCCCTTGGAACCTCTCCCGCCCTCTCCCTCCCTCTCGTCTGGACCCTTTTCCTCCCGCTCCCTCCCTCTCCCTCCATTTCCCTCGGACCCTCGGACCCTCTCCCTTCCTCTCCCTCCCTCTCGCCTTGAACCTCTCACTCCCTCTCCCTCCCTCTGCCTCCCTCTCCCTCCTTCTCGTCTGGACTCTCTCCCTCCCTCTCCTTCCCTCTCTCCTGTACCCTCTCCCTCCCTCTCCCTCCCTCTTCCTCCATCTCCCTTCCTCTCGCCTGGAACCTCTCCCGCCCTCTCCTTCCCTCTCGCCTGGACCCTCTTTCTCCCTCTCCCTCCCTCTCCCCTGGACCCTCTCTGTCCCACTCCCTCCCTCTCCCCTGGACCCTCTCCCTCCCGCTCCCTCCCTCTCTCCTGTACCCTCTCCCTCCCTCTCCCTCCCTCTTCCTCCCTCTCCCTTCCTCTCGGCTGGAACCTCTCCCGCCCTCTCCTTCCCTGTCGCCTGGACCCTCTTTCTCCCTCTCCCTCCCTCTCCCCTGGACCCTCTCTGTCCCTCTCCCTCCCTCTCGCCTAGACCCTCTCCCTCCCGCTCCCTCCCTCTCTCCTGCACCCTCTCCTCCCCCTCCCTCCATTTCCCTCGAACCCTCTCCCTTCCTCTCCCTCCCTCTCGTCTGGACCCTCTCCCTCCCTCTCCCTCCCTCTCCCTCCGTCTGCCTCCCTCTCGCCTGGCCCCTCTCCTTTCCTCTCCCTCCCTCTCGTCTTGCTCCCTCTCCCTCCCTCTCCCTCCCTCTCCCTCCGTCTGCCTCCCTCTCCCTCCCTCTCGTCGGGACCCTCTCCCTCCCTCTCCCTCCGTCTGCCACCCTCTCCCTCCCTCTCGTCTGGACCCTCTCCCTCCCTCTCCCTCCCTCTCGTCTGGACCCTCTCCCTCCTTCTCCCTCCCTCTCGCCTGGACCCTCTCCATTCCTCTCCTCCCTCTCTCCTGGACCCTCTCCCTCCCTCTCCCTCCCTCTGCCTCCCTCGCCCTCCTTCTCGTCTGGACCCTCTCTCTCCCTCTCCCTCCCGCTGCCTCCCTCTCCCTTCCCTCTCGTCTGGACCCTCTCTCTCACTCTCCCTCCCTCTCCCCTGGACCCTCTCCCGCCCTCTCCCTCCCTCTACCTCCATTTCCCTCGGACCCTCTCCATTCCTCTCCCTCCCTCTCGTCTGGACCCTCTCCCTCCCTCTCCCTCCGTCTGCCTCCCTCTCCCTCCCTCTCGTCTGGACCCTCTCTCTCCCTCTCCCTCCGTCTGCCTCCCTCTCCCTCCCTCTCGTCTGGACCCTCTCACGCCCTCTCCCTCCCTCTCCCTCCGTCTGCCTCCCTCTCCCTCCCTCTCGTCTGGACCCTCTCTCTCCCTCTCCCTCCGTCTGCCTCCCTCTCCCTCCCTCTCGTCTGGACCCTCTCCCGCCCTCTCCCTCCCTCTCGTCTGGCTCCCTATCCCTCCCTCTCCCTCCCTCTCGCCTGGACCCTCTCCCTCCCTCTCCCTCCCTTTCCCTCGGACCCTCTCCATTCCTATCCCTCCCTCTCGCCTGGACCCTCTCCCTCCCTCTCCCTCCGTCTACCTCCCTCTCCCTCCCTCTCGCCTGGACCCTCTCCCTCCCTCTCCCTCCGTCTGCCTCCCTCTCCCTCCCTCTCGCCTGGCCCCTCTCCTTTCCTCTCCCTCCCTCTCGCCTGGACCTTCTCCATTCCTCTCCCTCCCTCTCGTCTGGCTCCCTCTCCCTCCCTCTCCCTCCCTCTCCCTCCGTCTGCCTCCCTCTCCCTCCCTCTCGTCTGGACCCTCTCCCTCCCTCTCCCTCCGTCTGCCACCCTCTCCCTCCCTCTCCCCTGGAACCTCTCCCGCCCTCTCCCTCCCTCTCGTCTGGACCCTTTTCCTCCCGCTCCCTCCCTGTCCCTCCATTTCCCTCGGACCCTCAGACCCTCTCCCTTCCTCTCCCTCCCTCTCGCCTTGAACCTCTCACTCCCTCTCCCTCCCTCTGCCTCCCACTCCCTCCCTCTCCCCTGGACCCTCTCCCTCCCGCTCCCTCCCTCTCTCCTGTACCCTCTCCCTCCCTCTCCCTCCCTCTTCCTCCCTCTCCCTTCCTCTCGGCTGGAACCTCTCCCGCCCTCTCCTTCCCTGTCGCCTGGACCCTCTTTCTCCCTCTCCCTCCCTCTCCCCTGGACCCTCTCTGTCCCTCTCCCTCCCTCTCGCCTAGACCCTCTCCCTCCCGCTCCCTCCCTCTCTCCTGCACCCTCTCCTCCCCCTCCCTCCATTTCCCTCGAACCCTCTCCCTTCCTCTCCCTCCCTCTCGTCTGGACCCTCTCCCTCCCTCTCCCTCCCTCTCCCTCCGTCTGCCTCCCTCTCGCCTGGCCCCTCTCCTTTCCTCTCCCTCCCTCTCGTCTTGCTCCCTCTCCCTCCCTCTCCCTCCCTCTCCCTCCGTCTGCCTCCCTCTCCCTCCCTCTCGTCTGGACCCTCTCCCTCCCTCTCCCTCCGTCTGCCACCCTCTCCCTCCCTCTCGTCTGGACCCTCTCCCTCCCTCTCCCTCCCTCTCGTCTGGACCCTCTCCCTCCTTCTCCCTCCCTCTCGCCTGGACCCTCTCCATTCCTCTCCTCCCTCTCTCCTGGACCCTCTCCCTCCCTCTCCCTCCCTCTGCCTCCCTCGCCCTCCTTCTCGTCTGGACCCTCTCTCTCCCTCTCCCTCCCGCTGCCTCCCTCTCCCTTCCCTCTCGTCTGGACCCTCTCTCTCACTCTCCCTCCCTCTCCCCTGGACCCTCTCCCGCCCTCTCCCTCCCTCTACCTCCATTTCCCTCGGACCCTCTCCATTCCTCTCCCTCCCTCTCGTCTGGACCCTCTCCCTCCCTCTCCCTCCGTCTGCCTCCCTCTCCCTCCCTCTCGTCTGGACCCTCTCTCTCCCTCTCCCTCCGTCTGCCTCCCTCTCCCTCCCTCTCGTCTGGACCCTCTCCCGCCCTCTCCCTCCCTCTCGTCTGGCTCCCTCTCCCTCCCTCTCCCTCCCTCTCGCCTGGACCCTCTCCCTCCCTCTCCCTCCCTTTCCCTCGGACCCTCTCCATTCCTATCCCTCCCTCTCGCCTGGACCCTCTCCCTCCCTCTCCCTCCGTCTACCTCCCTCTCCCTCCCTCTCGCCTGGACCCTCTCCCTCCCTCTCCCTCCGTCTGCCTCCCTCTCCCTCTCTCTCGCCTGGCCCCTCTCCTTTCCTCTCCCTCCCTCTCGCCTGGACCTTCTCCATTCCTCTCCCTCCCTCTCGTCTGGACCCTCTCCCTCCCTCTCCCTCCGTCTGCCACCCTCTCCCTCCCTCTCGTCTGGACCCTCTCCCTCCCTCTCCCTCCCTCTCGTCTGGACCCTCTCTCTCCCTCTCCCTCCCGCTGCCTCCCTCTCCCTTCCCTCTCGTCTGGACCCTCTCTCTCACTCTCCCTCCCTCTCCCCTGGACCCTCTCCCGCCCTCTCCCTCTCTCTCGTATGGACCCTCTCCCTCCCTCTCCCTCCCTCTCCCTCCATTTCCCTCGGACCCTCTCCACTCCTCTCCCTCCCTCTCGTCTGGACCCTCTCCCTCCCTCTCCCTTCGTCTGCCTCCCTCTACCTCCCTCTCGTCTGGACCCTCTCCCTCCATCTCCCTCCGTCTGCCTCCCTCTCCCTCCCTCTCGCCTGGCCCCTCTCCTTTCCTCTCCCTCCCTCTCCCCTGGCCCTTCTCCATTCCTCTCCCTCCCTCTCCCCTGGACCCTCTCCTGCCCTCTCCCTCCCTCTCGCCTGGACCCTCTCCCTCCCTCTCCCTCCTTCTCGCCTGGACCCTCTCCCTCCCTCTCCCTCCCTCTCCCCTTCAGCCTCTCCCGCCCTCTCCCTCCCTCTCGTCTGGACCCTCTTCCTCCCTGTCCCTCTCTCTCCCTCCATTTCCCTCGTACCCTCTCCATTCCTCTCCCTCCCTCTCGCCTGGACCCTCTCCCTCCCTCTGCCTCCCTCTGCCTCCCTCTCCCTCCTTCTCGTCTGGACTCTCTCCCTCCCTCTCCTTCCCTCTCTCCTGTACCCTCTCTGTCCCTCTCCCTCCCCCTTCCTCCCTCTCCCTTCCTCTCGGCTGGAACCTCTCCCGCCCTCTCCTTCCCTGTCGCCTGGACCCTCTTTCTCCCTCTCCCCTGAACCCTCTCTGTCCCTCTCCCTCCCTCTCGCCTAGACCCTCTCCCTCCCGCTCCCTCCCTCTCTCCTGCACCCTCTCCTCCCCCTCCCTCCATTTCCCTCGAACCCTCTCCATTCCTCTCCCTCCCTCTCCCTGGGACCCTCTCCCTCCCTCTCCCTCGGACCCTCTCCCTGCCTCTCCCCCCCTCTCCCTCCCTCTCCCTCCCTCTCGTCTGGACCCTCTCCCTCCTTCTCCCTCCCTCTCGCCTGGACCCTCTCCATTCCTCTCCCTCCCTCTCGCCTGGAACCTCTCTGTCCCTCTCCCTCCTTCTCCACTGGACCCTCTCTATCCATCTCCCTCCCTGTCGCCTGGAGCCTCACCCTTCCTCTCCCTCACTCTCCCTCGGACCCTCTCCCTGCCTCTCCCCCCCTCTGCCTCCCTCTCCCTCCCTCTCGTCTGGACCCTCTCCCTCCTTCTCCCTCCCCCTCGCCTGGCTCCCTCTCCCTCCCTCTCCCTCCCTCTCCCCTGGAACCTCTCCCGCCCTCTCCCTCCCTCTCGTCTGGACCCTTTTCCTCCCGCTCCCTCCCTCTCCCTCCATTTCCCTCGGACCCTCGGACCCTCTCCCTTCCTCTCCCTCCCTCTCGCCTTGAACCTCTCACTCCCTCTCCCTCCCTCTGCCTCCCTCTCCCTCCTTCTCGTCTGGACTCTCTCCCTCCCTCTCCTTCCCTCTCTCCTGTACCCTCTCCCTCCCTCTCCCTCCCTCTTCCTCCATCTCCCTTCCTCTCGGCTGGAACCTCTCCCGCCCTCTCCTTCCCTCTCGCCTGGACCCTCTTTCTCCCTCTCCCTCCCTCTCCCCTGGACCCTCTCTGTCCCACTCCCTCCCTATCCCCTGGACCCTCTCCCTCCCGCTCCCTCCCTCTCTCCTGTACCCTATCCCTCCCTCTCCCTCCCTCTTCCTCCCTCTCCCTTCCTCTCGGCTGGAACCTCTCCCGCCCTCTCCTTCCCTGTCGCCTGGACCCTCTTTCTCCCTCTCCCTCCCTCTCCCCTGGACCCTCTCTGTCCCTCTCCCTCCCTCTCGCCTAGACCCTCTCCCTCCCGCTCCCTCCCTCTCTCCTGCACCCTCTCCTCCCCCTCCCTCCATTTCCCTCGAACCCTCTCCCTTCCTCTCCCTCCCTCTCGTCTGGACCCTCTCCCTCCCTCTCCCTCCCTCTCCCTCCGTCTGCCTCCCTCTCGCCTGGCCCCTCTCCTTTCCTCTCCCTCCCTCTCGTCTTGCTCCCTCTCCCTCCCTCTCCCTCCCTCTCCCTCCGTCTGCCTCCCTCTCCCTCCCTCTCGTCTGGACCCTCTCCCTCCCTCTCCCTCCGTCTGCCACCCTCTCCCTCCCTCTCGTCTGGACCCTCTCCCTCCCTCTCCCTCCCTCTCGTCTGGACCCTCTCCCTCCTTCTCCCTCCCTCTCGCCTGGACCCTCTCCATTCCTCTCCTCCCTCTCTCCTGGACCCTCTCCCTCCCTCTCCCTCCCTCTGCCTCCCTCGCCCTCCTTCTCGTCTGGACCCTCTCTCTCCCTCTCCCTCCCGCTGCCTCCCTCTCCCTTCCCTCTCGTCTGGACCCTCTCTCTCACTCTCCCTCCCTCTCCCCTGGACCCTCTCCCGCCCTCTCCCTCCCTCTACCTCCATTTCCCTCGGACCCTCTCCATTCCTCTCCCTCCCTCTCGTCTGGACCCTCTCCCTCCCTCTCCCTCCGTCTGCCTCCCTCTCCCTCCCTCTCGTCTGGACCCTCTCTCTCCCTCTCCCTCCGTCTGCCTCCCTCTCCCTCCCTCTCGTCTGGACCCTCTCCCGCCCTCTCCCTCCCTCTCGTCTGGCTCCCTCTCCCTCCCTCTCCCTCCCTCTCGCCTGGACCCTCTCCCTCCCTCTCCCTCCCTTTCCCTCGGACCCTCTCCATTCCTATCCCTCCCTCTCGCCTGGACCCTCTCCCTCCCTCTCCCTCCGTCTACCTCCCTCTCCCTCCCTCTCGCCTGGACCCTCTCCCTCCCTCTCCCTCCGTCTGCCTCCCTCTCCCTCCCTCTCGCCTGGCCCCTCTCCTTTCCTCTCCCTCCCTCTCGCCTGGACCTTCTCCATTCCTCTCCCTCCCTCTCGTCTGGCTCCCTCTCCCTCCCTCTCCCTCCCTCTCCCTCCGTCTGCCTCCCTCTCCCTCCCTCTCGTCTGGACCCTCTCCCTCCCTCTCCCTCCGTCTGCCACCCTCTCCCTCCCTCTCGTCTGGACCCTCTCCCTCCCTCTCCCTCCCTCTCGTCTGGACCCTCTCCCTCCTTCTCCCTCCCTCTCGCCTGGACCCTCTCCATTCCTCTCCCTCCCTCTCTCCTGGACCCTCTCCCTCCCTCTCCCTCCCTCTGCCTCCCTCGCCCTCCTTCTCGTCTGGACCCTCTCTCTCCCTCTCCCTCCCGCTGCCTCCCTCTGCCTTCCCTCTCGTCTGGACCCTCTCTCTCACTCTCCCTCCCTCTTGCCTGGACCCTCTTCCTCCCTCTCCCTCCCTCTCCCCTGGACCCTCTCCCTCCCTCTCCCTCCTTCACGTCTGGACCCTCTCCCTGCCTCTCCCTCCCTCTCCCCTGCAGCCTCTCCCGCCCTCTCCCTCCCTCTCGTCTGGACCCTCTTCCTCCCTCTCCCTCCCTCTCCCTCCATTTCCCTCGGACCCTCTCCATTCCTCTCCCTCCCCCCTCGCCTGGACCCTCTCCCTCCCTCTCCTCCCTCTGCCTCCCTCTCGCCTGCACCCTCTCTCTCCCTCTCCTTCCTTTTCTCCTTTACCCACTCCCTCCCTCTCACCTGCACCCTCTCCCTGCCTCTCCCTTCCTCTCCCCTGCAGCCTCTCCCTTCCTCTCCCTTCCTCTCCCCTGCAGCCTCTCCCTTCCTCTCCCTCCCTCTCCCTCCCTCTGCCTCCCTCTCCCTCCTTCTCGTCTGGACCCTCTCCCTCCCTCTCCCTCCCTCTGCCTCCCTCTCCCTCCTTCTCGTCTGGACCCTCTCCCTCCCTCTCCCTCCCTCTCGTCTGGACCCTCTCCCTCCTTCTCCCTCCCTCTCTCCTGGACCCTCTCCCTCCCTCTCCCTCCCTCTGCCTCCCTCTCCCTCCTTCTCGTCTGGACCCTCTCTCTCCCTCTCCCTCTCGCTGCCTCCCTCTCCCTTCCCTCTCGTCTGGACCCTCTCTCTCACTCTCCCTCCCTCTCCCCTGGACCCTCTCCCGCCCTCTCCCTCTCTCTCGTATGGACCCTCTCCCTCCCTCTCCCTCCCTCTCCCTCCATTTCCCTCGGACCCTCTCCACTCCTCTCCCTCCCTCTCGTCTGGACCCTCTCCCTCCCTCTCCCTTCGTCTGCCTCCCTCTACCTCCCTCTCGTCTGGACCCTCTCCCTCCATCTCCCTCCGTCTGCCTCCCTCTCCCGCCCGCTCGCCTGGCCCCTCTCCTTTCCTCTCCCTCCCTCTCCCCTGGCCCTTCTCCATTCCTCTCCCTCCCTCTCCCCTGGACCCTCTCCTGCCCTCTCCCTCCCTCTCGCCTGGACCCTCTCCCTCCCTCTCCCTCCTTCTCGTCTGGACCCTCTCCCTCCCTCTCCCTCCCTCTCCCCTTCAGCCTCTCCCGCCCTCTCCCTCCCTCTCGTCTGGACCCTCTTCCTCCCTGTCCCTCTCTCTCCCTCCATTTCCCTCGTACCCTCTCCCGCCCTCTCCCTCCCTCTCGCCTGGACCCTCTCCCTCCCTCTGCCTCCCTCTGCCTCCCTCTCCCTCCTTCTCGTCTGGACTCTCTCCCTCCCTCTCCTTCCCTCTCTCCTGTACCCTCTCTGTCCCTCTCCCTCCCCCTTCCTCCCTCTCCCTTCCTCTCGGCTGGAACCTCTCCCGCCCTCTCCTTCCCTGTCGCCTGGACCCTCTTTCTCCCTCTCCCCTGAACCCTCTCTGTCCCTCTCCCTCCCTCTCGCCTAGACCCTCTCCCTCCCGCTCCCTCCCTCTCTCCTGCACCCTCTCCTCCCCCTCCCTCCATTTCCCTCGAACCCTCTCCATTCCTCTCCCTCCCTCTCCCTCGGACCCTCTCCCTCCCTCTCCCTCGGACCCTCTCCCTGCCTCTCCCCCCCTCTCCCTCCCTCTCCCTCCCTCTCGTCTGGACCCTCTCCCTCCTTCTCCCTCCCTCTCGCCTGGACCCTCTCCATTCCTCTCCCTCCCTCTCGCCTGGAACCTCTCTGTCCCTCTCCCTCCTTCTCCACTGGACCCTCTCTATCCATCTCCCTCCCTGTCGCCTGGAGCCTCACCCTTCCTCTCCCTCACTCTCCCTCGGACCCTCTCCCTGCCTCTCCCCCCCTCTGCCTCCCTCTCCCTCCCTCTCGTCTGGACCCTCTCCCTCCTTCTCCCTCCCCCTCGCCTGGCTCCCTCTCCCTCCCTCTCCCTCCCTCTCCCCTGGAACCTCTCCCGCCCTCTCCCTCCCTCTCGTCTGGACCCTTTTCCTCCCGCTCCCTCCCTCTCCCTCCATTTCCCTCGGACCCTCGGACCCTCTCCCTTCCTCTCCCTCCCTCTCGCCTTGAACCTCTCACTCCCTCTCCCTCCCTCTGCCTCCCTCTCCCTCCTTCTCGTCTGGACTCTCTCCCTCCCTCTCCTTCCCTCTCTCCTGTACCCTCTCCCTCCCTCTCCCTCCCTCTTCCTCCATCTCCCTTCCTCTCGGCTGGAACCTCTCCCGCCCTCTCCTTCCCTCTCGCCTGGACCCTCTTTCTCCCTCTCCCTCCCTCTCCCCTGGACCCTCTCTGTCCCACTCCCTACCTCTCCCCTGGACCCTCTCCCTCCCGCTCCCTCCCTCTCTCCTGTACCCTCTCCCTCCCTCTCCCTCCCTCTTCCTCCCTCTCCCTTCCTCTCGGCTGGAACCTCTCCCGCCCTCTCCTTCCCTGTCGCCTGGACCCTCTTTCTCCCTCTCCCTCCCTCTCCCCTGGACCCTCTCTGTCCCTCTCCCTCCCTCTCGCCTAGACCCTCTCCCTCCCGCTCCCTCCCTCTCTCCTGCACCCTCTCCTCCCCCTCCCTCCATTTCCCTCGAACCCTCTCCCTTCCTCTCCCTCCCTCTCGTCTGGACCCTCTCCCTCCCTCTCCCTCCCTCTCCCTCCGTCTGCCTCCCTCTCGCCTGGCCCCTCTCCTTTCCTCTCCCTCCCTCTCGTCTTGCTCCCTCTCCCTCCCTCTCCCTCCCTCTCCCTCCCTCTCCCTCCGTCTGCCTCCCTCTCCCTCCCTCTCGTCTGGACCCTCTCCCTCCCTCTCCCTCCGTCTGCCACCCTCTCCCTCCCTCTCGTCTGGACCCTCTCCCTCCCTCTCCCTCCCTCTCGTCTGGACCCTCTCCCTCCTTCTCCCTCCCTCTCGCCTGGACCCTCTCCATTCCTCTCCTCCCTCTCTCCTGGACCCTCTCCCTCCCTCTCCCTCCCTCTGCCTCCCTCGCCCTCCTTCTCGTCTGGACCCTCTCCCTCCCTCTCCCTCCCGCTGCCTCCCTCTCCCTTCCCTCTCGTCTGGACCCTCTCTCTCACTCTCCCTCCCTCTCCCCTGGACCCTCTCCCGCCCTCTCCCTCCCTCTACCTCCATTTCCCTCGGACCCTCTCCATTCCTCTCCCTCCCTCTCGTCTGGACCCTCTCCCTCCCTCTCCCTCCGTCTGCCTCCCTCTCCCTCCCTCTCGTCTGGACCCTCTCCCTCCATCTCCCTCCGTCTGCCTCCCTCTCCCTCCCTCTCGCCTGGCCCCTCTCCCGCCCTCTCCCTCCCTCTCGTCTGGCCCTTCTCCATTCCTCTCCCTCCCTCTCCCCTGGACCCTCTCCTGCCCTCTCCCTCCCTCTCGCCTGGACCCTCTCCCTCCCTCTCCCTCCTTCTCGCCTGGACCCTCTCCCTCCCTCTCCCTCCCTCTCCCCTTCAGCCTCTCCCGCCCTCTCCCTCCCTCTCGTCTGGACCCTCTTCCTCCCTGTCCCTCTCTCTCCCTCCATTTCCCTCGTACCCTCTCCCGCCCTCTCCCTCCCTCTCGCCTGGACCCTCTCCCTCCCTCTGCCTCCCTCTGCCTCCCTCTCCCTCCTTCTCGTCTGGACTCTCTCCCTCCCTCTCCTTCCCTCTCTCCTGTACCCTCTCTGTCCCTCTCCCTCCCCCTTCCTCCCTCTCCCTTCCTCTCGGCTGGAACCTCTCCCGCCCTCTCCTTCCCTGTCGCCTGGACCCTCTTTCTCCCTCTCCCCTGAACCCTCTCTGTCCCTCTCCCTCCCTCTCGCCTAGACCCTCTCCCTCCCGCTCCCTCCCTCTCTCCTGCACCCTCTCCTCCCCCTCCCTCCATTTCCCTCGAACCCTCTCCATTCCTCTCCCTCCCTCTCCCTCGGACCCTCTCCCTCCCTCTCCCTCGGACCCTCTCCCTGCCTCTCCCCCCCTCTCCCTCCCTCTCCCTCCCTCTCGTCTGGACCCTCTCCCTCCTTCTCCCTCCCTCTCGCCTGGACCCTCTCCATTCCTCTCCCTCCCTCTCGCCTGGACTCTCTCCCTCCCTCTCCCTCCCTCTGCCTCCCTCTCCCTCCTTCTCGTCTGGACCCTCTCTGTCCGTCTCCCTCCCGCTGCCTCCCTCTCCCTCCTTCTCGTCTGGCCCCTCTCCCTCCTTCTCCCTCCCTCTTGCCTGGACCCTCTCCATTCCTCTCCCTCCCTCTCGTCTGGACCCTCTCCCTCCCTCTCCCTCCCTCTCCCTCCGTCTGCCTCCCTCTCCCTCCCTCTCGCCTGGACCCTCTCCTTTCCTCTCCCTCCCTCTCCTCTGGATCATCTCCCTCCCTCTCCCTCCCTCTCGCCTGGACCCTCTCCCGCCGTCTCCCTCCCTGTCCCTCGGACCCTCTCCCTCCCTCTCCCTCCCTCTCCCTCCCTCTTATCTGGATCATCTCCTTCCCTCTCCCCTGGATCCTCTCCCTCCCTCTCCGTCTCTCTCCCGAGGTCCTTCTCCCGCCCTCTCCCTCCCTCTCGCCTGTACCCTCTCCCTCCCTCTCTCCTGGAACCTCTCCCACCCTCTCCCTCCCTCTCGCCGGGAACCTCTCTGTCCCTCTCCCTCCCTCTCGTCTGGAACCTCTCCTTCCCTCTCTCTCCCTCTGTCCTGGACCCTCTACCTCCCTCCCCTCCCTCTCGCCTGGAACCTCTCTGTCCCTCTCCCTCCTTCTCCACTGGACCCTCTCTATCCATCTCCCTCCCTGTCGCCTGGAGCCTCACCCTTCCTCTCCCTCACTCTCCCTCGGACCCTCTCCCTGCCTCTCCCCCCCTCTGCCTCCCTCTCCCTCCCTCTCGTCTGGACCCTCTCCCTCCTTCTCCCTCCCTCTCGCCTGGACCCTCTCCATTCCTCTCCCTCCCTCTCGCCTGGACCCTCTCCCTCCCTCTCCCTCCTTCTCGCCTGGACCCTCTCCCTCCCTCTCCCTCCCTCTCCCCCGGACCCTCTCCCGCCCTCTCCCTCCCTCTCGCCTGGACCCTCTCCCTCCCTCTCCCTCCTTCTCGCCTGGACCCTCTCCCTCCCTCTCCCTCCCTCTCGTCTGGACCCTCTCCCGCCCTCTCCCTCCCTCTCGTCTGGCTCCCTCTCCCTCCCTCTCCCTCCCTCTCGCCTGGACCCTCTCCCTCCCTCTCCCTCCCTCTCCCTCCTTCTCGTCTGGACTCTCTCCCTCCCTCTCCTTCCCTCTCGCCTGGACGCTCTCCCTCCTTCTCCCTCCCTCTCGCCTGGATCCTCTTCCTCCCTCTCCCTCCCTCTCCCCTGGAACCTCTCCCGCCCTCTCCCTCCCTCTCGCCTGGAACCTCTCTGTCCCTCTCCCTCCTTCTCCACTGGACCCTCTCTATCCATCTCCCTCCCTGTCGCCTGGAGCCTCACTCTTCCTCTCCCTCCCTCTCCCTCCCTCTCCCCTGGAACCTCTCTGTCCCTCTCCCTCCTTCTCCACTGGACCCTCTCTATCCATCTCCCTCCCTGTCGCCTGGAGCCTCACCCTTCCTCTCCCTCACTCTCCCTCGGACCCTCTCCCTGCCTCTCCCCCCCTCTGCCTCCCTCTCCCTCCCTCTCGTCTGGACCCTCTCCCTCCTTCTCCCTCCCCCTCGCCTGGCTCCCTCTCCCTCCCTCTCCCTTCCTCTCCCCTGGAACCTCTCCCGCCCTCTCCCTCCCTCTCGTCTGGACCCTTTTCCTCCCGCTCCCTCCCTCTCCCTCCATTTCCCTCGGACCCTCGGACCCTCTCCCTTCCTCTCCCTCCCTCTCGCCTTGAACCTCTCCCTCCCTCTCCCTCCCTCTGCCTCCCTCTCCCTCCTTCTCGTCTGGACTCTCTCCCTCCCTCTCCTTCCCTCTCTCCTGTACCCTCTCCCTCCCTCTCCCTCCCTCTTCCTCCATCTCCCTTCCTCTCGGCTGGAACCTCTCCCGCCCTCTCCTTCCCTCTCGCCTGGACCCTCTTTCTCCCTCTCCCTCCCTCTCCCCTGGACCCTCTCTGTCCCACTCCCTCCCTCTCCCCTGGACCCTCTCCCTCCCGCTCCCTCCCTCTCTCCTGTACCCTCTCCCTCCCTCTCCCTCCCTCTTCCTCCCTCTCCCTTCCTCTCGGCTGGAACCTCTCCCGCCCTCTCCTTCCCTGTCGCCTGGACCCTCTTTCTCCCTCTCCCTCCCTCTCCCCTGGACCCTCTCTGTCCCTCTCCCTCCCTCTCGCCTAGACCCTCTCCTTCCCGCTCCCTCCCTCTCTCCGGCACCCTCTCCTCCCCCTCCCTCCATTTCCCTCGAACCCTCACCCTTCCTCTCCCTCCCTCTCGTCTGGACCCTCTCCCTCCCTCTCCCTCCGTCTGCCTCCCTCTCGCCTGGCCCCTCTCCTTTCCTCTCCCTCCCTCTCGTCTGCCACCCTCTCCCTCCCTCTCGTCTGGACCGTCTCCCTCCCTCTCCCTCCCTCTCGTCTGGACCCTCTCCCTCCTTCTCCCTCCCTCTCGCCTGGACCCTCTCCATTCCTCTCCTCCCTCTCTCCTGGACCCTCTCCCTCCCTCTCCCTCCCTCTGCCTCCCTCGCCCTCCTTCTCGTCTGGACCCTCTCTCTCCCTCTCCCTCCCGCTGCCTCCCTCTCCCTTCCCTCTCGTCTGGACCCTCTCTCTCCCTCTCCCTCCCTCTCCCCTGGACCCTCTCCCGCCCTCTCCCTCCCTCTCCCTCCATTTCCCTCGGACCCTCTCCATTCCTCTCCCTCCCTCTCGTCTGGACCCTCTCTCTCCCTCTCCCTCCGTCTGCCTCCCTCTCCCGCCCACTCGCCTGGCCCCTCTCCTTTCCTCTCCCTCCCTCTCCTCTGGATCATCTCCCTCCCTCTCCCTCCCTCTCGCCTGGACCCTCTCCCTCCCTCTCCCTCCCTTTCCCTCGGACCCTCTCCATTCCTCTCCCTCCCTCTCGCCTGGACCCTCTCCCTCCCTCTCCCTCCGTCTACCTCCCTCTCCCTCCCTCTCGCCTGGACCCTCTCCCTCCCTCTCCCTCCGTCTGCCTCCCTCTCCCTCCCTCTCGCCTGGCCCCTCTCCTTTCCTCTCCCTCCCTCTCGCCTGGACCTTCTCCATTCCTCTCCCTCCCTCTCGTCTGGCTCCCTCTCCCTCCCTCTCCCTCCCTCTCCCTCCGTCTGCCTCCCTCTCCCTCCCTCTCGTCTGGACCCTCTCCCTCCCTCTCCCTCCGTCTGCCACCCTCTCCCTCCCTCTCGTCTGGACCGTCTCCCTCCCTCTCCCTCCCTCTCGTCTGGACCCTCTCCCTGCTTCTCCCTCCCTCTCGCCTGGACCCTCTCCATTCCTCTCCCTCCCTCTCTCCTGGACCCTCTCCCTCCCTCTCCCTCCCTCTGCCTCCCTCTCCCTCCTTCTCGTCTGGACCCTCTCTCTCCCTCTCCCTCCCGCTGCCTCCCTCTCCCTTCCCTCTCGTCTGGACCCTCTCTCTCACTCTCCCTCCCTCTTGCCTGGACCCTCTTCCGCCCTCTCCCTCCCTCTCCCCTGGACCCTCTCCCTCCCTCTCCCTCCTTCACGTCTGGACCCTCTCCCTGCCTCTCCCTCCCTCTCCCCTGCAGCCTCTCCCGCCCTCTCCATCCCTCTCGTCTGGACCCTCTCCCTCCCTCTCCCTCCCTCTCCCTCCCTCTCCCTCCCTCTGCCTCCCTCTCCCTCCTTCTCGTCTGCACCCTCTCTCTCCCTCTCCCTCCCTCTGCCTCCCTCTCCCTCCTTCTCGTCTGGACCCTCTCCCTCCCTCTCCCTCCCTCTCGTCTGGACCCTCTCCCTCCTTCTCCCTCCCTCTCTCCTGGACCCTCTCCCTCCCTCTCCCTCCCTCTGCCTCCCTCTCCCTCCTTCTCGTCTGGACCCTCTCTCTCCCTCTCCCTCTCGCTGCCTCCCTCTCCCTTCCCTCTCGTCTGGACCCTCTCTCTCACTCTCCCTCCCTCTCCCCTGGACCCTCTCCCGCCCTCTCCCTCCCTCTCCCTCCATTTCCCTCGGACCCTCTCCATTCCTCTCCCTCCCTCTCGTCTGGACCCTCTCCCTCCCTCTCCCTCCGTCTGCCTCCCTCTCCCTCCCTCTCGTCTGGACCCTCTCTCTCCCTCTCCCTCCGTCTGCCTCCCTCTCCCGCCCGCTCGCCTGGCCCCTCTCCTTTCCTCTCCCTCCCTCTCCTCTGGATCATCTCCCTCCCTCTCCCTCCCTCTCGCCTGGACCCTCTCCCTCCCTCTCCCTCCCTTTCCCTCGGACCCTCTCCATTCCTATCCCTCCCTCTCGCCTGGACCCTCTCCCTCCCTCTCCCTCCGTCTACCTCCCTCTCCCTCCCTCTCGTCTGGACCCTCTCCCTCCCTCTCCCTCCGTCTGCCTCCCTCTCCCTCCCTCTCGCCTGGCCCCTCTCCTTTCCTCTCCCTCCCTCTCGCCTGGACCTTCTCCATTCCTCTCCCTCCCTCTCGTCTGGCTCCCTCTCCCTCCCTCTCCCTCCCTCTCCCTCCGTCTGCCTCCCTCTCCCTCCCTCTCGTCTGGACCCTCTCCCTCCCTCTCTCTCCGTCTGCCACCCTCTCCCTCCCTCTCGTCTGGACCGTCTCCCTCCCTCTCCCTCCCTCTCGTCTGGACCCTCTCCCTGCTTCTCCCTCCCTCTCGCCTGGACCCTCTCCATTCCTCTCCCTCCCTCTCTCCTGGACCCTCTCCCTCCCTCTCCCTCCCTCTGCCTCCCTCGCCCTCCTTCTCGTCTGGACCCTCTCTCTCCCTCTCCCTCCCGCTGCCTCCCTCTGCCTTCCCTCTCGTCTGGACCCTCTCTCTCACTCTCCCTCCCTCTTGCCTGGACCCTCTTCCTCCCTCTCCCTCCCTCTCCCCTGGACCCTCTCCCTCCCTCTCCCTCCTTCACGTCTGGACCCTCTCCCTGCCTCTCCCTCCCTCTCCCCTGCAGCCTCTCCCGCCCTCTCCCTCCCTCTCGTCTGGACCCTCTTCCTCCCTCTCCCTCCCTCTCCCTCCATTTCCCTCGGACCCTCTCCATTCCTCTCCCTCCCCCCTCGCCTGGACCCTCTCCCTCCCTCTCCTCCCTCTGCCTCCCTCTCACCTGCACCCTCTCCCTGCCTCTCCCTTCCTCTCCCCTGCAGCCTCTTCCTTCCTCTCCCTTCCTCTCGTCTGGACCCTCTCCCTCCCTCTCCTCCCTCTGCCTCCCTCTCGCCTGCACCCTCTCTCTCCCTCTCCCTCCTTTTCTCCTTTACCCACTCCCTCCCTCTCACCTGCACCCTCTCCCTGCCTCTCCCTTCCTCTCACCTGCACCCTCTCCCTGCCTCTCCCTCCCTCTCGTCTGGACCCTCTCCCTCCCTCTCCCTCCCTCTCCCTCCCTCTGCCTCCCTCTCCCTCCTTCTCGTCTGGACCCCCTCTCTCCCTCTCCCTCCCGCTGCCTCCCTCTCCCTCCTTCTCGTCTGGACCCTCTCCCTCCTTCTCCCTCCCTCTCTCCTGGACCCTCTCCCTCCCTCTCCCTCCCTCTGCCTCCCTCTCCCTCCTTCTCGTCTGGACCCTCTCTCTCCCTCTCCCTCTCGCTGCCTCCCTCTCCCTTCCCTCTCGTCTGGACCCTCTCTCTCACTCTCCCTCCCTCTCCCCTGGACCCTGTCCCGCCCTCTCCCTCTCTCTCGTATGGACCCTCTCCCTCCCTCTCCCTCCCTCTCCCTCCATTTCCCTCGGACCCTCTCCACTCCTCTCCCTCCCTCTCGTCTGGACCCTCTCCCTCCCTCTCCCTCCCTCTGCCTCCCTCTACCTCCCTCTCGTCTGGACCCTCTCCCTCCATCTCCCTCCGTCTGCCTCCCTCTCCCTCCCTCTCCCCTGGACCCTCTCCCTCCCTCTCCCTCCTTCACGTCTGGACCCTCTCCCTGCCTCTCCCTCCCTCTCCCCTGCAGCCTCTCCCGCCCTCTCCCTCCCTCTCGTCTGGACCCTCTCCCTCCATCTCCCTCCGTCTGCCTCCCTCTCCCTCCCTCTCCCCTGGACCCTCTCCCTCCCTCTCCCTCCTTCACGTCTGGACCCTCTCCCTGCCTCTCCCTCCCTCTCCCCTGCAGCCTCTCCCGCCCTCTCCCTCCCTCTCGTCTGCACCCTCTTCCTCCCTGTCCCTCCCTCTCCCTCCATTTCCCTCGTACCCTCTCCATTCCTCTCCCTCCCTCTCGCCTGGACCCTCTCCCTCCCTCTGCCTCCCTCTGCCTCCCTCTCCCTCCTTCTCGTCTGGACTCTCTCCCTCCCTCTCCTTCCCTCTCTCCTGTACCCTCTCTGTCCCTCTCCCTCCCTCTGCCTCCCTCTCCCTCCTTCTCGTCTGGACCCCCTCTCTCCCTCTCCCTCCCGCTGCCTCCCTCTCCCTCCTTCTCGTCTGGACCCTCTCCCTCCCTCTCCCTCCCTCTCGTCTGGACCCTCTCCCTCCTTCTCCCTCCCTCTCTCCTGGACCCTCTCCCTCCCTCTCCCTCCCTCTGCCTCCCTCTCCCTCCTTCTCGTCTGGACCCTCTCTCTCACTCTCCCTCTCGCTGCCTCCCTCTCCCTTCCCTCTCGTCTGGACCCTCTCTCTCACTCTCCCTCCCTCTCCCCTGGACCCTCTCCCGCCCTCTCCCTCTCTCTCGTATGGACCCTCTCCCTCCCTCTCCCTCCCTCTCCCTCCATTTCCCTCGGACCCTCTCCACTCCTCTCCCTCCCTCTCGTCTGGACCCTCTCCCTCCCTCTCCCTTCGTCTGCCTCCCTCTACCTCCCTCTCGTCTGGACCCTCTCCCTCCATCTCCCTCCGTCTGCCTCCCTCTCCCGCCCGCTCGCCTGGCCCCTCTCCTTTCCTCTCCCTCCCTCTCCCCTGGACCTTCTCCATTCCTCTCCCTCCCTCTCCCCTGGACCCTCTCCTGCCCTCTCCCTCCCTCTCGCCTGGACCCTCTCCCTCCCTCTCCCTCCTTCTCGTCTGGACCCTCTCCCTCCCTCTCCCTCCCTCTCCCCTTCAGCCTCTCCCGCCCTCTCCCTCCCTCTCGTCTGGACCCTCTTCCTCCCTGTCCCTCTCTCTCCCTCCATTTCCCTCGTACCCTCTCCATTCCTCTCCCTCCCTCTCGCCTGGACCCTCTCCCTCCCTCTCCCTCCCTCTGCCTCCCTCTCCCTCCTTCTCGTCTGGACTCTCTCCCTCCCTCTCCTTCCCTCTCTCCTGTACCCTCTCTGTCCCTCTCCCTCCCCCTTCCTCCCTCTCCCTTCCTCTCGGCTGGAACCTCTCCCGCCCTCTCCTTCCCTGTCGCCTGGACCCTCTTTCTCCCTCTCCCCTGAACCCTCTCTGTCCCTCTCCCTCCCTCTCGCCTAGACCCTCTCCCTCCCGCTCCCTCCCTCTCTCCTGCACCCTCTCCTCCCCCTCCCTCCATTTCCCTCGAACCCTCTCCATTCCTCTCCCTCCCTCTCCCTCGGACCCTCTCCCTCCCTCTCCCTCGGACCCTCTCCCTGCCTCTCCCCCCTCTCCCTCCCTCTCCCTCCCTCTCGTCTGGACCCTCTCCCTCCTTCTCCCTCCCTCTCGCCTGGACCCTCTCCATTCCTCTCCCTCCCTCTCGCCTGGACTCTCTCCCTTCCTCTCCCTCCCTCTGCCTCCCTCTCCCTCCTTCTCGTCTGGACCCTCTCTGTCCGTCTCCCTCCCGCTGCCTCCCTCTCCCTCCTTCTCGTCTGGCCCCTCTCCCTCCTTCTCCCTCCCTCTTGCCTGGACCCTCTCCATTCCTCTCCCTCCCTCTCGTCTGGACCCTCTCCCTCCCTCTCCCTCCCTCTGCCTCCCTCTCCCTCCCTCTCGTCTGGACCCTCTCTCTCCCTCTCCCTCCGTCTGCCTCCCTCTCCCGCCCTCTCGCCTGGCCCCTCTCCTTTCCTCTCCCTCCCTCTCCTCTGGATCATCTACCTCCCTCTCCCTCCCTCTCCCCTGGACCCTCTCCCTCCCTCTCCCTCCCTCTCGCCTGGACCCTCTCCTTTCCTCTCCCTCCCTCTCCTCTGGATTATCTCCCTCCCTCTCCCTCCGTCTGCCTCCCTCTCCCTCCCTCTCGCCTGGACCCTCTCCTTTCCTCTCCCTCCCTCTCCTCTGGATTATCTCCCTCCCTCTCCCTTCCTCTCGCCTGGACCCTCTCCCGCCGTCTCCCTCCCTGTCCCTCGGACCCTCTCCCTCCCTCTCCCTCCCTCTCCCCTGGAACCTCTCCCGCCCTCTCCCTCCCTCTCGTCTGGACCCTTTTCCTCCCGCTCCCTCCCTCTCCCTCCATTTCCCTCGGACCCTCGGACCCTCTCCCTTCCTCTCCCTCCCTCTCGCCTTGAACCTCTCACTCCCTCTCCCTCCCTCTGCCGCCCTCTCCCTCCTTCTCGTCTGGACTCTCTCCCTCCCTCTCCTTCCCTCTCTCCTGTACCCTCTCCCTCCCTCTCCCTCCCTCTTCCTCCATCTCCCTTCCTCTCGGCTGGAACCTCTCCCGCCCTCTCCTTCCCTCTCGCCTGGACCCTCTTTCTCCCTCTCCCTCCCTCTCCCCTGGACCCTCTCTGTCCCACTCCCTCCCTCTCCCCTGGACCCTCTCCCTCCCGCTCCCTCCCTCTCTCCTGTACCCTCTCCCTCCCTCTCCCTCCCTCTTCCTCCCTCTCCCTTCCTCTCGGCTGGAACCTCTCCCGCCCTCTCCTTCCCTGTCGCCTGGACCCTCTTTCTCCCTCTCCCTCCCTCTCCCCTGGACCCTCTCTGTCCCTCTCCCTCCCTCTCGCCTAGACCCTCTCCCTCCCGCTCCCTCCCTCTCTCCTGCACCCTCTCCTCCCCCTCCCTCCATTTCCCTCGAACCCTCTCCCTTCCTCTCCCTCCCTCTCGTCTGGACCCTCTCCCTCCCTCTCCCTCCCTCTCCCTCCGTCTGCCTCCCTCTCGCCTGGCCCCTCTCCTTTCCTCTCCCTCCCTCTCGTCTTGCTCCCTCTCCCTCCCTCTCCCTCCCTCTCCCTCCGTCTGCCTCCCTCTCCCTCCCTCTCGTCTGGACCCTCTCCCTCCCTCTCCCTCCGTCTGCCACCCTCTCCCTCCCTCTCGTCTGGACCCTCTCCCTCCCTCTCCCTCCCTCTCGTCTGGACCCTCTCCCTCCTTCTCCCTCCCTCTCGCCTGGACCCTCTCCATTCCTCTCCTCCCTCTCTCCTGGACCCTCTCCCTCCCTCTCCCTCCCTCTGCCTCCCTCGCCCTCCTTCTCGTCTGGACCCTCTCTCTCCCTCTCCCTCCCGCTGCCTCCCTCTCCCTTCCCTCTCGTCTGGACCCTCTCTCTCACTCTCCCTCCCTCTCCCCTGGACCCTCTCCCGCCCTCTCCCTCCCTCTACCTCCATTTCCCTCGGACCCTCTCCATTCCTCTCCCTCCCTCTCGTCTGGACCCTCTCCCTCCCTCTCCCTCCGTCTGCCTCCCTCTCCCTCCCTCTCGTCTGGACCCTCTCTCTCCCTCTCCCTCCGTCTGCCTCCCTCTCCCTCCCTCTCGTCTGGACCCTCTCCCGCCCTCTCCCTCCCTCTCGTCTGGCTCCCTCTCCCTCCCTCTCCCTCCCTCTCGCCTGGACCCTCTCCCTCCCTCTCCCTCCCTTTCCCTCGGACCCTCTCCATTCCTATCCCTCCCTCTCGCCTGGACCCTCTCCCTCCCTCTCCCTCCGTCTACCTCCCTCTCCCTCCCTCTCGCCTGGACCCTCTCCCTCCCTCTCCCTCCGTCTGCCTCCCTCTCCCTCCCTCTCGCCTGGCCCCTCTCCTTTCCTCTCCCTCCCTCTCGCCTGGACCTTCTCCATTCCTCTCCCTCCCTCTCGTCTGGCTCCCTCTCCCTCCCTCTCCCTCCCTCTCCCTCCGTCTGCCTCCCTCTCCCTCCCTCTCGTCTGGACCCTCTCCCTCCCTCTCCCTCCGTCTGCCACCCTCTCCCTCCCTCTCCCCTGGAACCTCTCCCGCCCTCTCCCTCCCTCTCGTCTGGACCCTTTTCCTCCCACTCCCTCCCTCTCCCTCCATTTCCCTCGGACCCTCGGACCCTCTCCCTTCCTCTCCCTCCCTCTCGCCTTGAACCTCTCACTCCCTCTCCCTCCCTCTGCCTCCCACTCCCTCCCTCTCCCCTGGACCCTCTCCCTCCCGCTCCCTCCCTCTCTCCTGTACCCTCTCCCTCCCTCTCCCTCCCTCTTCCTCCCTCTCCCTTCCTCTCGGCTGGAACCTCTCCCGCCCTCTCCTTCCCTGTCGCCTGGACCCTCTTTCTCCCTCTCCCTCCCTCTCCCCTGGACCCTCTCTGTCCCTCTCCCTCCCTCTCGCCTAGACCCTCTCCCTCCCGCTCCCTCCCTCTCTCCTGCACCCTCTCCTCCCTCTCCCTCCATTTCCCTCGAACCCTCTCCCTTCCTCTCCCTCCCTCTCGTCTGGACCCTCTCCCTCCCTCTCCCTCCCTCTCCCTCCGTCTGCCTCCCTCTCGCCTGGCCCCTCTCCTTTCCTCTCCCTCCCTCTCGTCTTGCTCCCTCTCCCTCCCTCTCCCTCCCTCTCCCTCCGTCTGCCTCCCTCTCCCTCCCTCTCGTCTGGACCCTCTCCCTCCCTCTCCCTCCGTCTGCCACCCTCTCCCTCCCTCTCGTCTGGACCCTCTCCCTACCTCTCCCTCCCTCTCGTCTGGACCCTCTCCCTCCTTCTCCCTCCCTCTCGCCTGGACCATCTCCATTCCTCTCCTCCCTCTCTCCTGGACCCTCTCCCTCCCTCTCCCTCCCTCTACCTCCATTTCCCTCGGACCCTCTCCATTCCTCTCCCTCCCTCTCGTCTGGACCCTCTCCCTCCCTCTCCCTCCGTCTGCCTCCCTCTCCCTCCCTCTCGTCTGGACCCTCTCTCTCCCTCTCCCTCCGTCTGCCTCCCTCTCCCTCCCTCTCGTCTGGACCCTCTCCCGCCCTCTCCCTCCCTCTCGTCTGGCTCCCTCTCCCTCCCTCTCCCTCCCTCTCGCCTGGACCCTCTCCCTCCCTCTCCCTCCCTTTCCCTCGGACCCTCTCCATTCCTATCCCTCCCTCTCGCCTGGACCCTCTCCCTCCCTCTCCCTCCGTCTACCTCCCTCTCCCTCCCTCTCGCCTGGACCCTCTCCCTCCCTCTCCCTCCGTCTGCCTCCCTCTCCCTCCCTCTCGCCTGGCCCCTCTCCTTTCCTCTCCCTCCCTCTCGCCTGGACCTTCTCCATTCCTCTCCCTCCCTCTCGTCTGGCTCCCTCTCCCTCCCTCTCCCTCCCTCTCCCTCCGTCTGCCTCCCTCTCACTCCCTCTCGTCTGGACCCTCTCCCTCCCTCTCCCTCCGTCTGCCACCCTCTCCCTCCCTCTCGTCTGGACCCTCTCCCTCCCTCTCCCTCCCTCTCGTCTGGACCCTCTCCCTCCCTCTCCCTCCCTCTCGTCTGGACCCTCTCCCTCCTTCTCCCTCCCTCTCTCCTGGACCCTCTCCCTCCCTCTCCCTCCCTCTGCCTCCCTCTCCCTCCCTCTCTCCTGGACCCTCTCCCTCCCTCTCCCTCCCTCTGCCTCCCTCTCCCTTCCCTCTCGTCTGGACCCTCTCTCTCACTCTCCCTCCCTCTCCCCTGGACCCTCTCCCGCCCTCTCCCTCTCTCTCGTATGGACCCTCTCCCTCCCTCTCCCTCCCTCTCCCTCCATTTCCCTCGGACCCTCTCCACTCCTCTCCCTCCCTCTCCCTTCGTCTGCCTCCCTCTACCTCCCTCTCGTCTGGACCCTCTCCCTCCATCTCCCTCCGTCTGCCTCCCTCTCCCGCCCGCTCGCCTGGCCCCTCTCCTTTCCTCTCCCTCCCTCTCCCCTGGCCCTTCTCCATTCCTCTCCCTCCCTCTCCCCTGGACCCTCTCCTGCCCTCTCCCTCCCTCTCGCCTGGACCCTCTCCCTCCCTCTCCCTCCTTCTCGTCTGGACCCTCTCCCTCCCTCTCCCTCCCTCTCCCCTTCAGCCTCTCCCGCCCTCTCCCTCCCTCTCGTCTGCACCCTCTTCCTCCCTGTCCCTCTCTCTCCCTCCATTTCCCTCGTACCCTCTCCATTCCTCTCCCTCCCTCTCGCCTGGACCCTCTCCCTCCCTCTGCCTCCCTCTGCCTCCCTCTCCCTCCTTCTCGTCTGGACTCTCTCCCTCCCTCTCCTTCCCTCTCTCCTGTACCCTCTCTGTCCCTCTCCCTCCCCCTTCCTCCCTCTCCCTTCCTCTCGGCTGGAACCTCTCCCGCCCTCTCCTTCCCTGTCGCCTGGACCCTCTCCCTCCCTCTCCCTCCCTCTCGTCTGGACCCTCTCCCTCCTTCTCCCTCCCTCTCGCCTGGACCCTCTCCATTCCTCTCCTCCCTCTCTCCTGGACCCTCTCCCTCCCTCTCCCTCCCTCTGCCTCCCTCGCCCTCCTTCTCGTCTGGACCCTCTCCCTCCCTCTCCCTCCCGCTGCCTCCCTCTCCCTTCCCTCTCGTCTGGACCCTCTCTCTCACTCTCCCTCCCTCTCCCCTGGACCCTCTCCCGCCCTCTCCCTCCCTCTACCTCCATTTCCCTCGGACCCTCTCCATTCCTCTCCCTCCCTCTCGTCTGGACCCTCTCCCTCCCTCTCCCTCCGTCTGCCTCCCTCTCCCTCCCTCTCGTCTGGACCCTCTCTCTCCCTCTCCCTCCGTCTGCCTCCCTCTCCCTCCCTCTCGTCTGGACCCTCTCCCGCCCTCTCCCTCCCTCTCGCTTGGCTCCCTCTCCCTCCCTCTCCCTCCCTCTCGCCTGGACCCTCTCCCTCCCTCTCCCTCCCTTTCCCTCGGACCCTCTCCATTCCTATCCCTCCCTCTCGCCTGGACCCTCTCCCTCCCTCTCCCTCCGTCTACCTCCCTCTCCCTCCCTCTCGCCTGGACCCTCTCCCTCCCTCTCCCTCCGTCTGCCTTCCTCTCCCTCCCTCTCGCCTGGCCCCTCTCCTTTCCTCTCCCTCCCTCTCGCCTGGACCTTCTCCATTCCTCTCCCTCCCTCTCGTCTGGCTCCCTCTCCGTCCCTCTCCCTCCCTCTCCCTCCGTCTGCCTCCCTCTCCCTCCCTCTCGTCTGGACCCTCTCCCTCCCTCTCCCTCCGTCTGCCACCCTCTCCCTCCCTCTCGTCTGGACCCTCTCCCTCCCTCTCCCTCCCTCTCGTCTGGACCCTCTCCCTCCTTCTCCCTCCCTCTCGCCTGGACCCTCTCCATTCCTCTCCCTCCCTCTCTCCTGGACCCTCTCCCTCCCTCTCCCTCCCTCTGCCTCCCTCGCCCTCCTTCTCGTCTGGACCCTCTCTCTCCCTCTCCCTCCCGCTGCCTCCCTCTGCCTTCCCTCTCGTCTGGACCCTCTCTCTCACTCTCCCTCCCTCTTGCCTGGACCCTCTTCCTCCCTCTCCCTCCCTCTCCCCTGGACCCTCTCCCTCCCTCTCCCTCCTTCACGTCTGGACCCTCTCCCTGCCTCTCCCTCCCTCTCCCCTGCAGCCTCTCCCGCCCTCTCCCTCCCTCTCGTCTGGACCCTCTTCCTCCCTCTCCCTCCCTCTCCCTCCATTTCCCTCGGACCCTCTCCATTCCTCTCCCTCCCCCCTCGCCTGGACCCTCTCCCTCCCTCTCCTCCCTCTGCCTCCCTCTCGCCTGCACCCTCTCTCTCCCTCTCCCTCCTTTTCTCCTTTACCCACTCCCTCCCTCTCACCTGCACCCTCTCCCTGCCTCTCCCTTCCTCTCCCCTGCAGCCTCTCCCTTCCTCTCCCTCCCTCTCGTCTGGACCCTCTCCCTTCCTCTCCCTCCCTCTCCCTCCCTCTGCCTCCCTCTCCCTCCTTCTCGTCTGGACCCTCTCTCTCCCTCTCCCTCCCTCTGCCTCCCTCTCCCTCCTTCTCGTCTGGACCCTCTCCCTCCCTCTCCCTCCCTCTCGTCTGGACCCTCTCCCTCCTTCTCCCTCCCTCTCTCCTGGACCCTCTCCCTCCCTCTCCCTCCCTCTGCCTCCCTCTCCCTCCTTCTCGTCTGGACCCTCTCTCTCCCTCTCCCTCTCGCTGCCTCCCTCTCCCTTCCCTCTCGTCTGGACCCTCTCTCTCACTCTCCCTCCCTCTCCCCTGGACCCTCTCCCGCCCTCTCCCTCTCTCTCGTATGGACCCTCTCCCTCCCTCTCCCTCCCTCTCCCTCCATTTCCCTCGGACCCTCTCCACTCCTCTCCCTCCCTCTCGTCTGGACCCTCTCCCTCCCTCTCCCTTCGTCTGCCTCCCTCTACCTCCCTCTCGTCTGGACCCTCTCCCTCCATCTCCCTCCGTCTGCCTCCCTCTCCCTCCCTCTCGCCTGGCCCCTCTCCTTTCCTCTCCCTCCCTCTCCCCTGGCCCTTCTCCATTCCTCTCCCTCCCTCTCCCCTGGACCCTCTCCTGCCCTCTCCCTCCCTCTCGCCTGGACCCTCTCCCTCCCTCTCCCTCCTTCTCGTCTGGACCCTCTCCCTCCCTCTCCCTCCCTCTCCCCTTCAGCCTCTCCCGCCCTCTCCCTCCCTCTCGTCTGGACCCTCTTCCTCCCTGTCCCTCTCTCTCCCTCCATTTCCCTCGTACCCTCTCCATTCCTCTCCCTCCCTCTCGCCTGGACCCTCTCCCTCCCTCTCCCTCCCTCTGCCTCCCTCTCCCTCCTTCTCGTCTGGACTCTCTCCCTCCCTCTCCTTCCCTCTCTCCTGTACCCTCTCTGTCCCTCTCCCTCCCCCTTCCTCCCTCTCCCTTCCTCTCGGCTGGAACCTCTCCCGCCCTCTCCTTCCCTGTCGCCTGGACCCTCTTTCTCCCTCTCCCCTGAACCCTCTCTGTCCCTCTCCCTCCCTCTCGCCTAGACCCTCTCCCTCCCGCTCCCTCCCTCTCTCCTGCACCCTCTCCTCCCCCTCCCTCCATTTCCCTCGAACCCTCTCCATTCCTCTCCCTCCCTCTCCCTCGGACCCTCTCCCTCCCTCTCCCTCGGACCCTCTCCCTGCCTCTCCCCCCCTCTCCCTCCCTCTCCCTCCCTCTCGTCTGGACCCTCTCCCTCCTTCTCCCTCCCTCTCGCCTGGACCCTCTCCATTCCTCTCCCTCCCTCTCGCCTGGAACCTCTCTGTCCCTCTCCCTCCTTCTCCACTGGACCCTCTCTATCCATCTCCCTCCCTGTCGCCTGGAGCCTCACCCTTCCTCTCCCTCACTCTCCCTCGGACCCTCTCCCTGCCTCTCCCCCCCTCTGCCTCCCTCTCCCTCCCTCTCGTCTGGACCCTCTCCCTCCTTCTCCCTCCCCCTCGCCTGGCTCCCTCTCCCTCCCTCTCCCTCCCTCTCCCCTGGAACCTCTCCCGCCCTCTCCCTCCCTCTCGTCTGGACCCTTTTCCTCCCGCTCCCTCCCTCTCCCTCCATTTCCCTCGGACCCTCGGACCCTCTCCCTTCCTCTCCCTCCCTCTCGCCTTGAACCTCTCACTCCCTCTCCCTCCCTCTGCCTCCCTCTCCCTCCTTCTCGTCTGGACTCTCTCCCTCCCTCTCCTTCCCTCTCTCCTGTACCCTCTCCCTCCCTCTCCCTCCCTCTTCCTCCATCTCCCTTCCTCTCGGCTGGAACCTCTCCCGCCCTCTCCTTCCCTCTCGCCTGGACCCTCTTTCTCCCTCTCCCTCCCTCTCCCCTGGACCCTCTCTGTCCCACTCCCTCCCTCTCCCCTGGACCCTCTCCCTCCCGCTCCCTCCCTCTCTCCTGTACCCTCTCCCTCCCTCTCCCTCCCTCTTCCTCCCTCTCCCTTCCTCTCGGCTGGAACCTCTCCCGCCCTCTCCTTCCCTGTCGCCTGGACCCTCTTTCTCCCTCTCCCTCCCTCTCCCCTGGACCCTCTCTGTCCCTCTCCCTCCCTCTCGCCTAGACCCTCTCCCTCCCGCTCCCTCCCTCTCTCCTGCACCCTCTCCTCCCCCTCCCTCCATTTCCCTCGAACCCTCTCCCTTCCTCTCCCTCCCTCTCGTCTGGACCCTCTCCCTCCCTCTCCCTCCCTCTCCCTCCGTCTGCCTCCCTCTCGCCTGGCCCCTCTCCTTTCCTCTCCCTCCCTCTCGTCTTGCTCCCTCTCCCTCCCTCTCCCTCCCTCTCCCTCCGTCTGCCTCCCTCTCCCTCCCTCTCGTCTGGACCCTCTCCCTCCCTCTCCCTCCGTCTGCCACCCTGTCCCTCCCTCTCGTCTGGACCCTCTCCCTCCCTCTCCCTCCCTCTCGTCTGGACCCTCTCCCTCCTTCTCCCTCCCTCTCGCCTGGACCCTCTCCATTCCTCTCCTCCCTCTCTCCTGGACCCTCTCCCTCCCTCTCCCTCCCTCTGCCTCCCTCGCCCTCCTTCTCGTCTGGACCCTCTCTCTCCCTCTCCCTCCCGCTGCCTCCCTCTCCCTTCCCTCTCGTCTGGACCCTCTCTCTCACTCTCCCTCCCTCTCCCCTGGACCCTCTCCCGCCCTCTCCCTCCCTCTACCTCCATTTCCCTCGGACCCTCTCCATTCCTCTCCCTCCCTCTCGTCTGGACCCTCTCCCTCCCTCTCCCTCCGTCTGCCTCCCTCTCCCTCCCTCTCGTCTGGACCCTCTCTCTCCCTCTCCCTCCGTCTGCCTCCCTCTCCCTCCCTCTCGTCTGGCTCCCTCTCCCTCCCTCTCCCTCCCTCTCGCCTGGACCCTCTCCCTCCCTCTCCCTCCCTTTCCCTCGGACCCTCTCCATTCCTATCCCTCCCTCTCGCCTGGACCCTCTCCCTCCCTCTCCCTCCGTCTACCTCCCTCTCCCTCCCTCTCGCCTGGACCCTCTCCCTCCCTCTCCCTCCGTCTGCCTCCCTCTCCCTCCCTCTCGCCTGGCCCCTCTCCTTTCCTCTCCCTCCCTCTCGCCTGGACCTTCTCCATTCCTCTCCCTCCCTCTCGTCTGGCTCCCTCTCCCTCCCTCTCCCTCCCTCTCCCTCCGTCTGCCTCCCTCTCACTCCCTCTCGTCTGGACCCTCTCCCTCCCTCTCCCTCCGTCTGCCACCCTCTCCCTCCCTCTCGTCTGGACCCTCTCCCTCCCTCTCCCTCCCTCTCGTCTGGACCCTCTCCCTCCTTCTCCCTCCCTCTCGCCTGGACCCTCTCCATTCCTCTCCCTCCCTCTCTCCTGGACCCTCTCCCTCCCTCTCCCTCCCTCTGCCTCCCTTGCCCTCCTTCTCGTCTGGACCCTCTCTCTCCCTCTGCCTCCCGCTGCCTCCCTCTGCCTTCCCTCTCGTCTGGACCCTCTCTCTCACTCTCCCTCCCTCTTGCCTGGACCCTCTTCCTCCCTCTCCCTCCCTCTCCCCTGGACCCTCTCCCTCCCTCTCCCTCCTTCACGTCTGGACCCTCTCCCTGCCTCTCCATCCCTCTCCCCTGCAGCCTCTCCCGCCCTCTCCCTCCCTCTCGTCTGGACCCTCTTCCTCCCTCTCCCTCCCTCTCCCTCCATTTCCCTCGGACCCTCTCCATTCCTCTCCCTCCCCCCTCGCCTGGACCCTCTCCCTCCCTCTCCTCCCTCTGCCTCCCTCTCGCCTGCACCCTCTCTCTCCCTCTCCCTCCTTTTCTCCTTTACCCACTCCCTCCCTCTCACCTGCACCCTCTCCCTGCTTCTCCCTTCCTCTCCCCTGCAGCCTCTCCCTTCCTCTCCCTCCCTCTCGTCTGGACCCTCTCCCTCCCTCTCCCTCCCTCTCGTCTGGACCCTCTCCCTCCTTCTCCCTCCCTCTCTCCTGGACCCTCTCCCTCCCTCTCCCTCCCTCTGCCTCCCTCTCCCTCCTTCTCGTCTGGACCCTCTCTCTCCCTCTCCCTCTCGCTGCCTCCCTCTCCCTCCTTCTCGTCTGGACCCTCTCTCTCACTCTCCCTCCCTCTCCCCTGGACCCTCTCCCGCCCTCTCCCTCTCTCTCGTATGGACCCTCTCCCTCCCTCTCCCTCCCTCTCCCTCCATTTGCCTCGGACCCTCTCCACTCCTCTCCCTCCCTCTCGTCTGGACCCTCTCCCTCCCTCTCCCTTCGTCTGCCTCCCTCTACCTCCCTCTCGTCTGGACCCTCTCCCTCCATCTCCCTCCGTCTGCCTCCCTCTCCCTCCCTCTCGCCTGGCCCCTCTCCTTTCCTCTCCCTCCCTCTCCCCTGGCCCTTCTCCATTCCTCTCCCTCCCTCTCCCCTGGACCCTCTCCTGCCCTCTCCCTCCCTCTCGCCTGGACCCTCTCCCTCCCTCTCCCTCCTTCTCGCCTGGACCCTCTCCCTCCCTCTCCCTCCCTCTCCCCTTCAGCCTCTCCCGCCCTCTCCCTCCCTCTCGTCTGGACCCTCTTCCTCCCTGTCCCTCTCTCTCCCTCCATTTCCCTCGTACCCTCTCCATTCCTCTCCCTCCCTCTCGCCTGGACCCTCTCCCTCCCTCTCCCTCCCTCTGCCTCCCTCTCCCTCCTTCTCGTCTGGACTCTCTCCCTCCCTCTCCTTCCCTCTCTCCTGTACCCTCTCTGTCCCTCTCCCTCCCCCTCGCCTGGACCCTCTCCCTCCCTCTCCCTCCTTCTCGCCTGGACCCTCTCCCTCCCTCTCCCTCCCTCTCCCCTTCAGCCTCTCCCGCCCTCTCCCTCCCTCTCGTCTGGACCCTCTTCCTCCCTGTCCCTCTCTCTCCCTCCATTTCCCTCGTACCCTCTCCATTCCTCTCCCTCCCTCTCGCCTGGACCCTCTCCCTCCCTCTCCCTCCCTCTGCCTCCCTCTCCCTCCTTCTCGTCTGACTCTCTCCCTCCCTCTCCTTCCCTCTCTCCTGTACCCTCTCTGTCCCTCTCCCTCCCCCTTCCTCCCTCTCCCTTCCTCTCGGCTGGAACCTCTCCCGCCCTCTCCTTCCCTGTCGCCTGGACCCTCTTTCTCCCTCTCCCCTGAACCCTCTCTGTCCCTCTCCCTCCCTCTCGCCTAGACCCTCTCCCTCCCGCTCCCTCCCTCTCTCCTGCACCCTCTCCTCCCCTCCCCTCCATTTCCCTCGAACCCTCTCCATTCCTCTCCCTCCCTCTCCCTCGGACCCTCTCCCTCCCTCTCCCTCGGACCCTCTCCCTGCCTCTCCCCCCCCTCTCCCTCCCTCTCCCTCCCTCTCGTCTGGACCCTCTCCCTCCTTCTCCCTCCCTCTCGCCTGGACCCTCTCCATTCCTCTCCCTCCCTCTCGCCTGGACTCTCTCCCTCCCTCTCCCTCCCTCTGCCTCCCTCTCCCTCCTTCTCGTCTGGACCCTCTCTGTCCGTCTCCCTCCCGCTGCCTCCCTCTCCCTCCTTCTCGTCTGGCCCCTCTCCCTCCTTCTCCCTCCCTCTTGCCTGGACCCTCTCCATTCCTCTCCCTCCCTCTCGTCTGGACCCTCTCCCTCCCTCTCCCTCCCTCTCCCTCCGTCTGCCTCCCTCTCCCTCCCTCTCGCCTGGCCCCTCTCCTTTCCTCTCCCTCCCTCTCCTCTGGATCATCTCCCTCCCTCTCCCTCCCTCTCGCCTGGACCCTCTCCCGCCGTCTCCCTCCCTGTCCCTCGGACCCTCTCCCTCCCTCTCCCTCCCTCTCCCTCCCTCTTATCTTGATCATCTCCTTCCCTCTCCCCTGGATCCTCTCCCTCCCTCTCCGTCTCTCTCCCGAGGTCCTTCTCCCGCCCTCTCCCTCCCTCTCGCCTGTACCCTCTCCCTCCCTCTCTCCTGGAACCTCTCCCACCCTCTCCCTCCCTCTCGCCGGGAACCTCTCTGTCCCTCTCCCTCCCTCTCGTCTGGACCCTCTCCTTCCCTCTCTCTCCCTCTGTCCTGGACCCTCTACCTCCCTCCCCTCCCTCTCGCCTGGAACCTCTCTGTCCCTCTCCCTCCTTCTCCACTGGACCCTCTCTATCCATCTCCCTCCCTGTCGCCTGGAGCCTCACCCTTCCTCTCCCTCACTCTCCCTCGGACCCTCTCCCTGCCTCTCCCCCCCTCTGCCTCCCTCTCCCTCCCTCTCGTCTGGACCCTCTCCCTCCTTCTCCCTCCCTCTCGCCTGGACCCTCTCCATTCCTCTCCCTCCCTCTCGCCTGGACCCTCTCCCTCCCTCTCCCTCCTTCTCGTCTGGACCCTCTCCCTCCCTCTCCCTCCCTCTCCCCCGGACCCTCTCCCGCCCTCTCCCTCCCTCTCCCCTGGAACCTCTCCCGCCCTCTCCCTCCCTCTCGCCTGGACCCTCTCCCTCCCTCTCCCTCCTTCTCGTCTGGACCCTCTCCCTCCCTCTCCCTCCCTCTCCCCCGGACCCTCTCCCGCCCTCTCCCTCCCTCTCGCCTGGACCCTCTCCCTCCCTCTCCCTCCTTCTCGCCTGGACCCTCTCCCTTCCTCTCCCTCCCTCTCCCCTGGACCCTCTCCCTCCCTCTCCCTCCCTCTCGTCTGGCTCCCTCTCCCTCCTTCTCCCTCCCTCTCGCCTGGACCCTCTCCCTCCCTCTCCCTCCCTCTCCCTCCTTCTCGTCTGGACTCTCTCCCTCCCTCTCCTTCCCTCTCTCCTGGACGCTCTCCCTCCTTCTCCCTCCCTCTCGTCTGGACCCTCTTCCTCCCTCTCCCTCCCTCTCCCCTGGAACCTCTCCCGCCCTCTCCCTCCCTCTCGCCTGGAACCTCTCTGTCCCTCTCCCTCCTTCTCCACTGGACCCTCTCTATCCATCTCCCTCCCTGTCGCCTGGAGCCTCACTCTTCCTCTCCCTCACTCTCCCTCCCTCTCGCCTGGAACCTCTCTGTCCCTCTCCCTCCTTCTCCACTGGACCCTCTCTATCCATCTCCCTCCCTGTCGCCTGGAGCCTCACCCTTCCTCTCCCTCACTCTCCCTCGGACCCTCTCCCTGCCTCTCCCCCCCTCTGCCTCCCTCTCCCTCCCTCTCGTCTGGACCCTCTCCCTCCTTCTCCCTCCCCCTCGCCTGGCTCCCTCTCCCTCCCTCTCCCTTCCTCTCCCCTGGAACCTCTCCCGCCCTCTCCCTCCCTCTCGTCTGGACCCTTTTCCTCCCGCTCCCTCCCTCTCCCTCCATTTCCCTCGGACCCTCGGACCCTCTCCCTTCCTCTCCCTCCCTCTCGCCTTGAACCTCTCCCTCCCTCTCCCTCCCTCTGCCTCCCTCTCCCTCCTTCTCGTCTGGACTCTCTCCCTCCCTCTCCTTCCCTCTCTCCTGTACCCTCTCCCTCCCTCTCCCTCCCTCTTCCTCCATCTCCCTTCCTCTCGGCTGGAACCTCTCCCGCCCTCTCCTTCCCTCTCGCCTGGACCCTCTTTCTCCCTCTCCCTCCCTCTCCCCTGGACCCTCTCTGTCCCACTCCCTCCCTCTCCCCTGGACCCTCTCCCTCCCGCTCCCTCCCTCTCTCCTGTACCCTCTCCCTCCCTCTCCCTCCCTCTTCCTCCCTCTCCCTTCCTCTCGGCTGGAACCTCTCCCGCCCTCTCCTTCCCTGTCGCCTGGACCCTCTTTCTCCCTCTCCCTCCCTCTCCCCTGGACCCTCTCTGTCCCTCTCCCTCCCTCTCGCCTAGACCCTCTCCTTCCCGCTCCCTCCCTCTCTCCGGCACCCTCTCCTCCCCCTCCCTCCATTTCCCTCGAACCCTCACCCTTCCTCTCCCTCCCTCTCGTCTGGACCCTCTCCCTCCCTCTCCCTCCCTCTCCCTCCGTCTGCCACCCTCTCCCTCCCTCTCGTCTGGACCGTCTCCCTCCCTCTCCCTCCCTCTCGTCTGGACCCTCTCCCTCCTTCTCCCTCCCTCTCGCCTGGACCCTCTCCATTCCTCTCCTCCCTCTCTCCTGGACCCTCTCCCTCCCTCTCCCTCCCTCTGCCTCCCTCGCCCTCCTTCTCGTCTGGACCCTCTCTCTCCCTCTCCCTCCCGCTGCCTCCCTCTCCCTTCCCTCTCGTCTGGACCCTCTCTCTCCCTCTCCCTCCCTCTCCCCTGGACCCTCTCCCGCCCTCTCCCTCCCTCTCCCTCCATTTCCCTCGGACCCTCTCCATTCCTCTCCCTCCCTCTCGTCTGGACCCTCTCTCTCCCTCTCCCTCCGTCTGCCTCCCTCTCCCGCCCACTCGCCTGGCCCCTCTCCTTTCCTCTCCCTCCCTCTCCTCTGGATCATCTCCCTCCCTCTCCCTCCCTCTCGCCTGGACCCTCTCCCTCCCTCTCCCTCCCTTTCCCTCGGACCCTCTCCATTCCTCTCCCTCCCTCTCGCCTGGACCCTCTCCCTCCCTCTCCCTCCGTCTACCTCCCTCTCCCTCCCTCTCGCCTGGACCCTCTCCCTCCCTCTCCCTCCGTCTGCCTCCCTCTCCCTCCCTCTCGCCTGGCCCCTCTCCTTTCCTCTCCCTCCCTCTCGCCTGGACCTTCTCCATTCCTCTCCCTCCCTCTCGTCTGGCTCCCTCTCCCTCCCTCTCCCTCCCTCTCCCTCCGTCTGCCTCCCTCTCCCTCCCTCTCGTCTGGACCCTCTCCCTCCCTCTCCCTCCGTCTGCCACCCTCTCCCTCCCTCTCGTCTGGACCGTCTCCCTCCCTCTCCCTCCCTCTCGTCTGGACCCTCTCCCTGCTTCTCCCTCCCTCTCGCCTGGACCCTCTCCATTCCTCTCCCTCCCTCTCTCCTGGACCCTCTCCCTCCCTCTCCCTCCCTCTGCCTCCCTCTCCCTCCTTCTCGTCTGGACCCTCTCTCTCCCTCTCCCTCCCGCTGCCTCCCTCTCCCTTCCCTCTCGTCTGGACCCTCTCTCTCACTCTCCCTCCCTCTTGCCTGGACCCTCTTCCGCCCTCTCCCTCCCTCTCCCCTGGACCCTCTCCCTCCCTCTCCCTCCTTCACGTCTGGACCCTCTCCCTGCCTCTCCCTCCCTCTCCCCTGCAGCCTCTCCCGCCCTCTCCATCCCTCTCGTCTGGACCCTCTCCCTCCCTCTCCCTCCCTCTCCCTCCCTCTCCCTCCCTCTGCCTCCCTCTCCCTCCTTCTCGTCTGCACCCTCTCTCTCCCTCTCCCTCCCTCTGCCTCCCTCTCCCTCCTTCTCGTCTGGACCCTCTCCCTCCCTCTCCCTCCCTCTCGTCTGGACCCTCTCCCTCCTTCTCCCTCCCTCTCTCCTGGACCCTCTCCCTCCCTCTCCCTCCCTCTGCCTCCCTCTCCCTCCTTCTCGTCTGGACCCTCTCTCTCCCTCTCCCTCTCGCTGCCTCCCTCTCCCTTCCCTCTCGTCTGGACCCTCTCTCTCACTCTCCCTCCCTCTCCCCTGGACCCTCTCCCGCCCTCTCCCTCCCTCTCCCTCCATTTCCCTCGGACCCTCTCCATTCCTCTCCCTCCCTCTCGTCTGGACCCTCTCCCTCCCTCTCCCTCCGTCTGCCTCCCTCTCCCTCCCTCTCGTCTGGACCCTCTCTCTCCCTCTCCCTCCGTCTGCCTCCCTCTCCCGCCCGCTCGCCTGGCCCCTCTCCTTTCCTCTCCCTCCCTCTCCTCTGGATCATCTCCCTCCCTCTCCCTCCCTCTCGCCTGGACCCTCTCCCTCCCTCTCCCTCCCTTTCCCTCGGACCCTCTCCATTCCTATCCCTCCCTCTCGCCTGGACCCTCTCCCTCCCTCTCCCTCCGTCTACCTCCCTCTCCCTCCCTCTCGTCTGGACCCTCTCCCTCCCTCTCCCTCCGTCTGCCTCCCTCTCCCTCCCTCTCGCCTGGCCCCTCTCCTTTCCTCTCCCTCCCTCTCGCCTGGACCTTCTCCATTCCTCTCCCTCCCTCTCGTCTGGCTCCCTCTCCCTCCCTCTCCCTCCCTCTCCCTCCGTCTGCCTCCCTCTCCCTCCCTCTCGTCTGGACCCTCTCCCTCCCTCTCTCTCCGTCTGCCACCCTCTCCCTCCCTCTCGTCTGGACCGTCTCCCTCCCTCTCCCTCCCTCTCGTCTGGACCCTCTCCCTGCTTCTCCCTCCCTCTCGCCTGGACCCTCTCCATTCCTCTCCCTCCCTCTCTCCTGGACCCTCTCCCTCCCTCTCCCTCCCTCTGCCTCCCTCGCCCTCCTTCTCGTCTGGACCCTCTCTCTCCCTCTCCCTCCCGCTGCCTCCCTCTGCCTTCCCTCTCGTCTGGACCCTCTCTCTCACTCTCCCTCCCTCTTGCCTGGACCCTCTTCCTCCCTCTCCCTCCCTCTCCCCTGGACCCTCTCCCTCCCTCTCCCTCCTTCACGTCTGGACCCTCTCCCTGCCTCTCCCTCCCTCTCCCCTGCAGCCTCTCCCGCCCTCTCCCTCCCTCTCGTCTGGACCCTCTTCCTCCCTCTCCCTCCCTCTCCCTCCATTTCCCTCGGACCCTCTCCATTCCTCTCCCTCCCCCCTCGCCTGGACCCTCTCCCTCCCTCTCCTCCCTCTGCCTCCCTCTCACCTGCACCCTCTCCCTGCCTCTCCCTTCCTCTCCCCTGCAGCCTCTTCCTTCCTCTCCCTTCCTCTCGTCTGGACCCTCTCCCTCCCTCTCCTCCCTCTGCCTCCCTCTCGCCTGCACCCTCTCTCTCCCTCTCCCTCCTTTTCTCCTTTACCCACTCCCTCCCTCTCACCTGCACCCTCTCCCTGCCTCTCCCTTCCTCTCACCTGCACCCTCTCCCTGCCTCTCCCTCCCTCTCGTCTGGACCCTCTCCCTCCCTCTCCCTCCCTCTCCCTCCCTCTGCCTCCCTCTCCCTCCTTCTCGTCTGGACCCCCTCTCTCCCTCTCCCTCCCGCTGCCTCCCTCTCCCTCCTTCTCGTCTGGACCCTCTCCCTCCTTCTCCCTCCCTCTCTCCTGGACCCTCTCCCTCCCTCTCCCTCCCTCTGCCTCCCTCTCCCTCCTTCTCGTCTGGACCCTCTCTCTCCCTCTCCCTCTCGCTGCCTCCCTCTCCCTTCCCTCTCGTCTGGACCCTCTCTCTCACTCTCCCTCCCTCTCCCCTGGACCCTGTCCCGCCCTCTCCCTCTCTCTCGTATGGACCCTCTCCCTCCCTCTCCCTCCCTCTCCCTCCATTTCCCTCGGACCCTCTCCACTCCTCTCCCTCCCTCTCGTCTGGACCCTCTCCCTCCCTCTCCCTCCCTCTGCCTCCCTCTACCTCCCTCTCGTCTGGACCCTCTCCCTCCATCTCCCTCCGTCTGCCTCCCTCTCCCTCCCTCTCCCCTGGACCCTCTCCCTCCCTCTCCCTCCTTCACGTCTGGACCCTCTCCCTGCCTCTCCCTCCCTCTCCCCTGCAGCCTCTCCCGCCCTCTCCCTCCCTCTCGTCTGGACCCTCTCCCTCCATCTCCCTCCGTCTGCCTCCCTCTCCCTCCCTCTCCCCTGGACCCTCTCCCTCCCTCTCCCTCCTTCACGTCTGGACCCTCTCCCTGCCTCTCCCTCCCTCTCCCCTGCAGCCTCTCCCGCCCTCTCCCTCCCTCTCGTCTGCACCCTCTTCCTCCCTGTCCCTCCCTCTCCCTCCATTTCCCTCGTACCCTCTCCATTCCTCTCCCTCCCTCTCGCCTGGACCCTCTCCCTCCCTCTGCCTCCCTCTGCCTCCCTCTCCCTCCTTCTCGTCTGGACTCTCTCCCTCCCTCTCCTTCCCTCTCTCCTGTACCCTCTCTGTCCCTCTCCCTCCCTCTGCCTCCCTCTCCCTCCTTCTCGTCTGGACCCCCTCTCTCCCTCTCCCTCCCGCTGCCTCCCTCTCCCTCCTTCTCGTCTGGACCCTCTCCCTCCCTCTCCCTCCCTCTCGTCTGGACCCTCTCCCTCCTTCTCCCTCCCTCTCTCCTGGACCCTCTCCCTCCCTCTCCCTCCCTCTGCCTCCCTCTCCCTCCTTCTCGTCTGGACCCTCTCTCTCACTCTCCCTCTCGCTGCCTCCCTCTCCCTTCCCTCTCGTCTGGACCCTCTCTCTCACTCTCCCTCCCTCTCCCCTGGACCCTCTCCCGCCCTCTCCCTCTCTCTCGTATGGACCCTCTCCCTCCCTCTCCCTCCCTCTCCCTCCATTTCCCTCGGACCCTCTCCACTCCTCTCCCTCCCTCTCGTCTGGACCCTCTCCCTCCCTCTCCCTTCGTCTGCCTCCCTCTACCTCCCTCTCGTCTGGACCCTCTCCCTCCATCTCCCTCCGTCTGCCTCCCTCTCCCGCCCGCTCGCCTGGCCCCTCTCCTTTCCTCTCCCTCCCTCTCCCCTGGACCTTCTCCATTCCTCTCCCTCCCTCTCCCCTGGACCCTCTCCTGCCCTCTCCCTCCCTCTCGCCTGGACCCTCTCCCTCCCTCTCCCTCCTTCTCGTCTGGACCCTCTCCCTCCCTCTCCCTCCCTCTCCCCTTCAGCCTCTCCCGCCCTCTCCCTCCCTCTCGTCTGGACCCTCTTCCTCCCTGTCCCTCTCTCTCCCTCCATTTCCCTCGTACCCTCTCCATTCCTCTCCCTCCCTCTCGCCTGGACCCTCTCCCTCCCTCTCCCTCCCTCTGCCTCCCTCTCCCTCCTTCTCGTCTGGACTCTCTCCCTCCCTCTCCTTCCCTCTCTCCTGTACCCTCTCTGTCCCTCTCCCTCCCCCTTCCTCCCTCTCCCTTCCTCTCGGCTGGAACCTCTCCCGCCCTCTCCTTCCCTGTCGCCTGGACCCTCTTTCTCCCTCTCCCCTGAACCCTCTCTGTCCCTCTCCCTCCCTCTCGCCTAGACCCTCTCCCTCCCGCTCCCTCCCTCTCTCCTGCACCCTCTCCTCCCCCTCCCTCCATTTCCCTCGAACCCTCTCCATTCCTCTCCCTCCCTCTCCCTCGGACCCTCTCCCTCCCTCTCCCTCGGACCCTCTCCCTGCCTCTCCCCCCTCTCCCTCCCTCTCCCTCCCTCTCGTCTGGACCCTCTCCCTCCTTCTCCCTCCCTCTCGCCTGGACCCTCTCCATTCCTCTCCCTCCCTCTCGCCTGGACTCTCTCCCTTCCTCTCCCTCCCTCTGCCTCCCTCTCCCTCCTTCTCGTCTGGACCCTCTCTGTCCGTCTCCCTCCCGCTGCCTCCCTCTCCCTCCTTCTCGTCTGGCCCCTCTCCCTCCTTCTCCCTCCCTCTTGCCTGGACCCTCTCCATTCCTCTCCCTCCCTCTCGTCTGGACCCTCTCCCTCCCTCTCCCTCCCTCTGCCTCCCTCTCCCTCCCTCTCGTCTGGACCCTCTCTCTCCCTCTCCCTCCGTCTGCCTCCCTCTCCCGCCCTCTCGCCTGGCCCCTCTCCTTTCCTCTCCCTCCCTCTCCTCTGGATCATCTACCTCCCTCTCCCTCCCTCTCCCCTGGACCCTCTCCCTCCCTCTCCCTCCCTCTCGCCTGGACCCTCTCCTTTCCTCTCCCTCCCTCTCCTCTGGATTATCTCCCTCCCTCTCCCTCCGTCTGCCTCCCTCTCCCTCCCTCTCGCCTGGACCCTCTCCTTTCCTCTCCCTCCCTCTCCTCTGGATTATCTCCCTCCCTCTCCCTTCCTCTCGCCTGGACCCTCTCCCGCCGTCTCCCTCCCTGTCCCTCGGACCCTCTCCCTCCCTCTCCCTCCCTCTCCCCTGGAACCTCTCCCGCCCTCTCCCTCCCTCTCGTCTGGACCCTTTTCCTCCCGCTCCCTCCCTCTCCCTCCATTTCCCTCGGACCCTCGGACCCTCTCCCTTCCTCTCCCTCCCTCTCGCCTTGAACCTCTCACTCCCTCTCCCTCCCTCTGCCGCCCTCTCCCTCCTTCTCGTCTGGACTCTCTCCCTCCCTCTCCTTCCCTCTCTCCTGTACCCTCTCCCTCCCTCTCCCTCCCTCTTCCTCCATCTCCCTTCCTCTCGGCTGGAACCTCTCCCGCCCTCTCCTTCCCTCTCGCCTGGACCCTCTTTCTCCCTCTCCCTCCCTCTCCCCTGGACCCTCTCTGTCCCACTCCCTCCCTCTCCCCTGGACCCTCTCCCTCCCGCTCCCTCCCTCTCTCCTGTACCCTCTCCCTCCCTCTCCCTCCCTCTTCCTCCCTCTCCCTTCCTCTCGGCTGGAACCTCTCCCGCCCTCTCCTTCCCTGTCGCCTGGACCCTCTTTCTCCCTCTCCCTCCCTCTCCCCTGGACCCTCTCTGTCCCTCTCCCTCCCTCTCGCCTAGACCCTCTCCCTCCCGCTCCCTCCCTCTCTCCTGCACCCTCTCCTCCCCCTCCCTCCATTTCCCTCGAACCCTCTCCCTTCCTCTCCCTCCCTCTCGTCTGGACCCTCTCCCTCCCTCTCCCTCCCTCTCCCTCCGTCTGCCTCCCTCTCGCCTGGCCCCTCTCCTTTCCTCTCCCTCCCTCTCGTCTTGCTCCCTCTCCCTCCCTCTCCCTCCCTCTCCCTCCGTCTGCCTCCCTCTCCCTCCCTCTCGTCTGGACCCTCTCCCTCCCTCTCCCTCCGTCTGCCACCCTCTCCCTCCCTCTCGTCTGGACCCTCTCCCTCCCTCTCCCTCCCTCTCGTCTGGACCCTCTCCCTCCTTCTCCCTCCCTCTCGCCTGGACCCTCTCCATTCCTCTCCTCCCTCTCTCCTGGACCCTCTCCCTCCCTCTCCCTCCCTCTGCCTCCCTCGCCCTCCTTCTCGTCTGGACCCTCTCTCTCCCTCTCCCTCCCGCTGCCTCCCTCTCCCTTCCCTCTCGTCTGGACCCTCTCTCTCACTCTCCCTCCCTCTCCCCTGGACCCTCTCCCGCCCTCTCCCTCCCTCTACCTCCATTTCCCTCGGACCCTCTCCATTCCTCTCCCTCCCTCTCGTCTGGACCCTCTCCCTCCCTCTCCCTCCGTCTGCCTCCCTCTCCCTCCCTCTCGTCTGGACCCTCTCTCTCCCTCTCCCTCCGTCTGCCTCCCTCTCCCTCCCTCTCGTCTGGACCCTCTCCCGCCCTCTCCCTCCCTCTCGTCTGGCTCCCTCTCCCTCCCTCTCCCTCCCTCTCGCCTGGACCCTCTCCCTCCCTCTCCCTCCCTTTCCCTCGGACCCTCTCCATTCCTATCCCTCCCTCTCGCCTGGACCCTCTCCCTCCCTCTCCCTCCGTCTACCTCCCTCTCCCTCCCTCTCGCCTGGACCCTCTCCCTCCCTCTCCCTCCGTCTGCCTCCCTCTCCCTCCCTCTCGCCTGGCCCCTCTCCTTTCCTCTCCCTCCCTCTCGCCTGGACCTTCTCCATTCCTCTCCCTCCCTCTCGTCTGGCTCCCTCTCCCTCCCTCTCCCTCCCTCTCCCTCCGTCTGCCTCCCTCTCCCTCCCTCTCGTCTGGACCCTCTCCCTCCCTCTCCCTCCGTCTGCCACCCTCTCCCTCCCTCTCCCCTGGAACCTCTCCCGCCCTCTCCCTCCCTCTCGTCTGGACCCTTTTCCTCCCACTCCCTCCCTCTCCCTCCATTTCCCTCGGACCCTCGGACCCTCTCCCTTCCTCTCCCTCCCTCTCGCCTTGAACCTCTCACTCCCTCTCCCTCCCTCTGCCTCCCACTCCCTCCCTCTCCCCTGGACCCTCTCCCTCCCGCTCCCTCCCTCTCTCCTGTACCCTCTCCCTCCCTCTCCCTCCCTCTTCCTCCCTCTCCCTTCCTCTCGGCTGGAACCTCTCCCGCCCTCTCCTTCCCTGTCGCCTGGACCCTCTTTCTCCCTCTCCCTCCCTCTCCCCTGGACCCTCTCTGTCCCTCTCCCTCCCTCTCGCCTAGACCCTCTCCCTCCCGCTCCCTCCCTCTCTCCTGCACCCTCTCCTCCCTCTCCCTCCATTTCCCTCGAACCCTCTCCCTTCCTCTCCCTCCCTCTCGTCTGGACCCTCTCCCTCCCTCTCCCTCCCTCTCCCTCCGTCTGCCTCCCTCTCGCCTGGCCCCTCTCCTTTCCTCTCCCTCCCTCTCGTCTTGCTCCCTCTCCCTCCCTCTCCCTCCCTCTCCCTCCGTCTGCCTCCCTCTCCCTCCCTCTCGTCTGGACCCTCTCCCTCCCTCTCCCTCCGTCTGCCACCCTCTCCCTCCCTCTCGTCTGGACCCTCTCCCTACCTCTCCCTCCCTCTCGTCTGGACCCTCTCCCTCCTTCTCCCTCCCTCTCGCCTGGACCATCTCCATTCCTCTCCTCCCTCTCTCCTGGACCCTCTCCCTCCCTCTCCCTCCCTCTACCTCCATTTCCCTCGGACCCTCTCCATTCCTCTCCCTCCCTCTCGTCTGGACCCTCTCCCTCCCTCTCCCTCCGTCTGCCTCCCTCTCCCTCCCTCTCGTCTGGACCCTCTCTCTCCCTCTCCCTCCGTCTGCCTCCCTCTCCCTCCCTCTCGTCTGGACCCTCTCCCGCCCTCTCCCTCCCTCTCGTCTGGCTCCCTCTCCCTCCCTCTCCCTCCCTCTCGCCTGGACCCTCTCCCTCCCTCTCCCTCCCTTTCCCTCGGACCCTCTCCATTCCTATCCCTCCCTCTCGCCTGGACCCTCTCCCTCCCTCTCCCTCCGTCTACCTCCCTCTCCCTCCCTCTCGCCTGGACCCTCTCCCTCCCTCTCCCTCCGTCTGCCTCCCTCTCCCTCCCTCTCGCCTGGCCCCTCTCCTTTCCTCTCCCTCCCTCTCGCCTGGACCTTCTCCATTCCTCTCCCTCCCTCTCGTCTGGCTCCCTCTCCCTCCCTCTCCCTCCCTCTCCCTCCGTCTGCCTCCCTCTCACTCCCTCTCGTCTGGACCCTCTCCCTCCCTCTCCCTCCGTCTGCCACCCTCTCCCTCCCTCTCGTCTGGACCCTCTCCCTCCCTCTCCCTCCCTCTCGTCTGGACCCTCTCCCTCCCTCTCCCTCCCTCTCGTCTGGACCCTCTCCCTCCTTCTCCCTCCCTCTCTCCTGGACCCTCTCCCTCCCTCTCCCTCCCTCTGCCTCCCTCTCCCTCCCTCTCTCCTGGACCCTCTCCCTCCCTCTCCCTCCCTCTGCCTCCCTCTCCCTTCCCTCTCGTCTGGACCCTCTCTCTCACTCTCCCTCCCTCTCCCCTGGACCCTCTCCCGCCCTCTCCCTCTCTCTCGTATGGACCCTCTCCCTCCCTCTCCCTCCCTCTCCCTCCATTTCCCTCGGACCCTCTCCACTCCTCTCCCTCCCTCTCCCTTCGTCTGCCTCCCTCTACCTCCCTCTCGTCTGGACCCTCTCCGTCCATCTCCCTCCGTCTGCCTCCCTCTCCCGCCCGCTCGCCTGGCCCCTCTCCTTTCCTCTCCCTCCCTCTCCCCTGGCCCTTCTCCATTCCTCTCCCTCCCTCTCCCCTGGACCCTCTCCTGCCCTCTCCCTCCCTCTCGCCTGGACCCTCTCCCTCCCTCTCCCTCCTTCTCGTCTGGACCCTCTCCCTCCCTCTCCCTCCCTCTCCCCTTCAGCCTCTCCCGCCCTCTCCCTCCCTCTCGTCTGGACCCTCTTCCTCCCTGTCCCTCTCTCTCCCTCCATTTCCCTCGTACCCTCTCCATTCCTCTCCCTCCCTCTCGCCTGGACCCTCTCCCTCCCTCTGCCTCCCTCTGCCTCCCTCTCCCTCCTTCTCGTCTGGACTCTCTCCCTCCCTCTCCTTCCCTCTCTCCTGTACCCTCTCTGTCCCTCTCCCTCCCCCTTCCTCCCTCTCCCTTCCTCTCGGCTGGAACCTCTCCCGCCCTCTCCTTCCCTGTCGCCTGGACCCTCTCCCTCCCTCTCCCTCCCTCTCGTCTGGACCCTCTCCCTCCTTCTCCCTCCCTCTCGCCTGGACCCTCTCCATTCCTCTCCTCCCTCTCTCCTGGACCCTCTCCCTCCCTCTCCCTCCCTCTGCCTCCCTCGCCCTCCTTCTCGTCTGGACCCTCTCCCTCCCTCTCCCTCCCGCTGCCTCCCTCTCCCTTCCCTCTCGTCTGGACCCTCTCTCTCACTCTCCCTCCCTCTCCCCTGGACCCTCTCCCGCCCTCTCCCTCCCTCTACCTCCATTTCCCTCGGACCCTCTCCATTCCTCTCCCTCCCTCTCGTCTGGACCCTCTCCCTCCCTCTCCCTCCGTCTGCCTCCCTCTCCCTCCCTCTCGTCTGGACCCTCTCTCTCCCTCTCCCTCCGTCTGCCTCCCTCTCCCTCCCTCTCGTCTGGACCCTCTCCCGCCCTCTCCCTCCCTCTCGCTTGGCTCCCTCTCCCTCCCTCTCCCTCCCTCTCGCCTGGACCCTCTCCCTCCCTCTCCCTCCCTTTCCCTCGGACCCTCTCCATTCCTATCCCTCCCTCTCGCCTGGACCCTCTCCCTCCCTCTCCCTCCGTCTACCTCCCTCTCCCTCCCTCTCGCCTGGACCCTCTCCCTCCCTCTCCCTCCGTCTGCCTTCCTCTCCCTCCCTCTCGCCTGGCCCCTCTCCTTTCCTCTCCCTCCCTCTCGCCTGGACCTTCTCCATTCCTCTCCCTCCCTCTCGTCTGGCTCCCTCTCCGTCCCTCTCCCTCCCTCTCCCTCCGTCTGCCTCCCTCTCCCTCCCTCTCGTCTGGACCCTCTCCCTCCCTCTCCCTCCGTCTGCCACCCTCTCCCTCCCTCTCGTCTGGACCCTCTCCCTCCCTCTCCCTCCCTCTCGTCTGGACCCTCTCCCTCCTTCTCCCTCCCTCTCGCCTGGACCCTCTCCATTCCTCTCCCTCCCTCTCTCCTGGACCCTCTCCCTCCCTCTCCCTCCCTCTGCCTCCCTCGCCCTCCTTCTCGTCTGGACCCTCTCTCTCCCTCTCCCTCCCGCTGCCTCCCTCTGCCTTCCCTCTCGTCTGGACCCTCTCTCTCACTCTCCCTCCCTCTTGCCTGGACCCTCTTCCTCCCTCTCCCTCCCTCTCCCCTGGACCCTCTCCCTCCCTCTCCCTCCTTCACGTCTGGACCCTCTCCCTGCCTCTCCCTCCCTCTCCCCTGCAGCCTCTCCCGCCCTCTCCCTCCCTCTCGTCTGGACCCTCTTCCTCCCTCTCCCTCCCTCTCCCTCCATTTCCCTCGGACCCTCTCCATTCCTCTCCCTCCCCCCTCGCCTGGACCCTCTCCCTCCCTCTCCTCCCTCTGCCTCCCTCTCGCCTGCACCCTCTCTCTCCCTCTCCCTCCTTTTCTCCTTTACCCACTCCCTCCCTCTCACCTGCACCCTCTCCCTGCCTCTCCCTTCCTCTCCCCTGCAGCCTCTCCCTTCCTCTCCCTCCCTCTCGTCTGGACCCTCTCCCTTCCTCTCCCTCCCTCTCCCTCCCTCTGCCTCCCTCTCCCTCCTTCTCGTCTGGACCCTCTCTCTCCCTCTCCCTCCCTCTGCCTCCCTCTCCCTCCTTCTCGTCTGGACCCTCTCCCTCCCTCTCCCTCCCTCTCGTCTGGACCCTCTCCCTCCTTCTCCCTCCCTCTCTCCTGGACCCTCTCCCTCCCTCTCCCTCCCTCTGCCTCCCTCTCCCTCCTTCTCGTCTGGACCCTCTCTCTCCCTCTCCCTCTCGCTGCCTCCCTCTCCCTTCCCTCTCGTCTGGACCCTCTCTCTCACTCTCCCTCCCTCTCCCCTGGACCCTCTCCCGCCCTCTCCCTCTCTCTCGTATGGACCCTCTCCCTCCCTCTCCCTCCCTCTCCCTCCATTTCCCTCGGACCCTCTCCACTCCTCTCCCTCCCTCTCGTCTGGACCCTCTCCCTCCCTCTCCCTTCGTCTGCCTCCCTCTACCTCCCTCTCGTCTGGACCCTCTCCCTCCATCTCCCTCCGTCTGCCTCCCTCTCCCTCCCTCTCGCCTGGCCCCTCTCCTTTCCTCTCCCTCCCTCTCCCCTGGCCCTTCTCCATTCCTCTCCCTCCCTCTCCCCTGGACCCTCTCCTGCCCTCTCCCTCCCTCTCGCCTGGACCCTCTCCCTCCCTCTCCCTCCTTCTCGTCTGGACCCTCTCCCTCCCTCTCCCTCCCTCTCCCCTTCAGCCTCTCCCGCCCTCTCCCTCCCTCTCGTCTGGACCCTCTTCCTCCCTGTCCCTCTCTCTCCCTCCATTTCCCTCGTACCCTCTCCATTCCTCTCCCTCCCTCTCGCCTGGACCCTCTCCCTCCCTCTCCCTCCCTCTGCCTCCCTCTCCCTCCTTCTCGTCTGGACTCTCTCCCTCCCTCTCCTTCCCTCTCTCCTGTACCCTCTCTGTCCCTCTCCCTCCCCCTTCCTCCCTCTCCCTTCCTCTCGGCTGGAACCTCTCCCGCCCTCTCCTTCCCTGTCGCCTGGACCCTCTTTCTCCCTCTCCCCTGAACCCTCTCTGTCCCTCTCCCTCCCTCTCGCCTAGACCCTCTCCCTCCCGCTCCCTCCCTCTCTCCTGCACCCTCTCCTCCCCCTCCCTCCATTTCCCTCGAACCCTCTCCATTCCTCTCCCTCCCTCTCCCTCGGACCCTCTCCCTCCCTCTCCCTCGGACCCTCTCCCTGCCTCTCCCCCCCTCTCCCTCCCTCTCCCTCCCTCTCGTCTGGACCCTCTCCCTCCTTCTCCCTCCCTCTCGCCTGGACCCTCTCCATTCCTCTCCCTCCCTCTCGCCTGGAACCTCTCTGTCCCTCTCCCTCCTTCTCCACTGGACCCTCTCTATCCATCTCCCTCCCTGTCGCCTGGAGCCTCACCCTTCCTCTCCCTCACTCTCCCTCGGACCCTCTCCCTGCCTCTCCCCCCCTCTGCCTCCCTCTCCCTCCCTCTCGTCTGGACCCTCTCCCTCCTTCTCCCTCCCCCTCGCCTGGCTCCCTCTCCCTCCCTCTCCCTCCCTCTCCCCTGGAACCTCTCCCGCCCTCTCCCTCCCTCTCGTCTGGACCCTTTTCCTCCCGCTCCCTCCCTCTCCCTCCATTTCCCTCGGACCCTCGGACCCTCTCCCTTCCTCTCCCTCCCTCTCGCCTTGAACCTCTCACTCCCTCTCCCTCCCTCTGCCTCCCTCTCCCTCCTTCTCGTCTGGACTCTCTCCCTCCCTCTCCTTCCCTCTCTCCTGTACCCTCTCCCTCCCTCTCCCTCCCTCTTCCTCCATCTCCCTTCCTCTCGGCTGGAACCTCTCCCGCCCTCTCCTTCCCTCTCGCCTGGACCCTCTTTCTCCCTCTCCCTCCCTCTCCCCTGGACCCTCTCTGTCCCACTCCCTCCCTCTCCCCTGGACCCTCTCCCTCCCGCTCCCTCCCTCTCTCCTGTACCCTCTCCCTCCCTCTCCCTCCCTCTTCCTCCCTCTCCCTTCCTCTCGGCTGGAACCTCTCCCGCCCTCTCCTTCCCTGTCGCCTGGACCCTCTTTCTCCCTCTCCCTCCCTCTCCCCTGGACCCTCTCTGTCCCTCTCCCTCCCTCTCGCCTAGACCCTCTCCCTCCCGCTCCCTCCCTCTCTCCTGCACCCTCTCCTCCCCCTCCCTCCATTTCCCTCGAACCCTCTCCCTTCCTCTCCCTCCCTCTCGTCTGGACCCTCTCCCTCCCTCTCCCTCCCTCTCCCTCCGTCTGCCTCCCTCTCGCCTGGCCCCTCTCCTTTCCTCTCCCTCCCTCTCGTCTTGCTCCCTCTCCCTCCCTCTCCCTCCCTCTCCCTCCGTCTGCCTCCCTCTCCCTCCCTCTCGTCTGGACCCTCTCCCTCCCTCTCCCTCCGTCTGCCACCCTGTCCCTCCCTCTCGTCTGGACCCTCTCCCTCCCTCTCCCTCCCTCTCGTCTGGACCCTCTCCCTCCTTCTCCCTCCCTCTCGCCTGGACCCTCTCCATTCCTCTCCTCCCTCTCTCCTGGACCCTCTCCCTCCCTCTCCCTCCCTCTGCCTCCCTCGCCCTCCTTCTCGTCTGGACCCTCTCTCTCCCTCTCCCTCCCGCTGCCTCCCTCTCCCTTCCCTCTCGTCTGGACCCTCTCTCTCACTCTCCCTCCCTCTCCCCTGGACCCTCTCCCGCCCTCTCCCTCCCTCTACCTCCATTTCCCTCGGACCCTCTCCATTCCTCTCCCTCCCTCTCGTCTGGACCCTCTCCCTCCCTCTCCCTCCGTCTGCCTCCCTCTCCCTCCCTCTCGTCTGGACCCTCTCTCTCCCTCTCCCTCCGTCTGCCTCCCTCTCCCTCCCTCTCGTCTGGCTCCCTCTCCCTCCCTCTCCCTCCCTCTCGCCTGGACCCTCTCCCTCCCTCTCCCTCCCTTTCCCTCGGACCCTCTCCATTCCTATCCCTCCCTCTCGCCTGGACCCTCTCCCTCCCTCTCCCTCCGTCTACCTCCCTCTCCCTCCCTCTCGCCTGGACCCTCTCCCTCCCTCTCCCTCCGTCTGCCTCCCTCTCCCTCCCTCTCGCCTGGCCCCTCTCCTTTCCTCTCCCTCCCTCTCGCCTGGACCTTCTCCATTCCTCTCCCTCCCTCTCGTCTGGCTCCCTCTCCCTCCCTCTCCCTCCCTCTCCCTCCGTCTGCCTCCCTCTCACTCCCTCTCGTCTGGACCCTCTCCCTCCCTCTCCCTCCGTCTGCCACCCTCTCCCTCCCTCTCGTCTGGACCCTCTCCCTCCCTCTCCCTCCCTCTCGTCTGGACCCTCTCCCTCCTTCTCCCTCCCTCTCGCCTGGACCCTCTCCATTCCTCTCCCTCCCTCTCTCCTGGACCCTCTCCCTCCCTCTCCCTCCCTCTGCCTCCCTTGCCCTCCTTCTCGTCTGGACCCTCTCTCTCCCTCTGCCTCCCGCTGCCTCCCTCTGCCTTCCCTCTCGTCTGGACCCTCTCTCTCACTCTCCCTCCCTCTTGCCTGGACCCTCTTCCTCCCTCTCCCTCCCTCTCCCCTGGACCCTCTCCCTCCCTCTCCCTCCTTCACGTCTGGACCCTCTCCCTGCCTCTCCATCCCTCTCCCCTGCAGCCTCTCCCGCCCTCTCCCTCCCTCTCGTCTGGACCCTCTTCCTCCCTCTCCCTCCCTCTCCCTCCATTTCCCTCGGACCCTCTCCATTCCTCTCCCTCCCCCCTCGCCTGGACCCTCTCCCTCCCTCTCCTCCCTCTGCCTCCCTCTCGCCTGCACCCTCTCTCTCCCTCTCCCTCCTTTTCTCCTTTACCCACTCCCTCCCTCTCACCTGCACCCTCTCCCTGCTTCTCCCTTCCTCTCCCCTGCAGCCTCTCCCTTCCTCTCCCTCCCTCTCGTCTGGACCCTCTCCCTCCCTCTCCCTCCCTCTCGTCTGGACCCTCTCCCTCCTTCTCCCTCCCTCTCTCCTGGACCCTCTCCCTCCCTCTCCCTCCCTCTGCCTCCCTCTCCCTCCTTCTCGTCTGGACCCTCTCTCTCCCTCTCCCTCTCGCTGCCTCCCTCTCCCTCCTTCTCGTCTGGACCCTCTCTCTCACTCTCCCTCCCTCTCCCCTGGACCCTCTCCCGCCCTCTCCCTCTCTCTCGTATGGACCCTCTCCCTCCCTCTCCCTCCCTCTCCCTCCATTTGCCTCGGACCCTCTCCACTCCTCTCCCTCCCTCTCGTCTGGACCCTCTCCCTCCCTCTCCCTTCGTCTGCCTCCCTCTACCTCCCTCTCGTCTGGACCCTCTCCCTCCATCTCCCTCCGTCTGCCTCCCTCTCCCTCCCTCTCGCCTGGCCCCTCTCCTTTCCTCTCCCTCCCTCTCCCCTGGCCCTTCTCCATTCCTCTCCCTCCCTCTCGTCTGGTCCCTCTCCTGCCCTCTCCCTCCCTCTCGCCTGGACCCTCTCCCTCCCTCTCCCTCCTTCTCGCCTGGACCCTCTCCCTCCCTCTCCCTCCCTCTCCCCTTCAGCCTCTCCCGCCCTCTCCCTCCCTCTCGTCTGGACCCTCTTCCTCCCTGTCCCTCTCTCTCCCTCCATTTCCCTCGTACCCTCTCCATTCCTCTCCCTCCCTCTCGCCTGGACCCTCTCCCTCCCTCTCCCTCCCTCTGCCTCCCTCTCCCTCCTTCTCGTCTGGACTCTCTCCCTCCCTCTCCTTCCCTCTCTCCTGTACCCTCTCTGTCCCTCTCCCTCCCCCTCGCCTGGACCCTCTCCCTCCCTCTCCCTCCTTCTCGCCTGGACCCTCTCCCTCCCTCTCCCTCCCTCTCCCCTTCAGCCTCTCCCGCCCTCTCCCTCCCTCTCGTCTGGACCCTCTTCCTCCCTGTCCCTCTCTCTCCCTCCATTTCCCTCGTACCCTCTCCATTCCTCTCCCTCCCTCTCGCCTGGACCCTCTCCCTCCCTCTCCCTCCCTCTGCCTCCCTCTCCCTCCTTCTCGTCTGGACTCTCTCCCTCCCTCTCCTTCCCTCTCTCCTGTACCCTCTCTGTCCCTCTCCCTCCCCCTTCCTCCCTCTCCCTTCCTCTCGGCTGGAACCTCTCCCGCCCTCTCCTTCCCTGTCGCCTGGACCCTCTTTCTCCCTCTCCCCTGAACCCTCTCTGTCCCTCTCCCTCCCTCTCGCCTAGACCCTCTCCCTCCCGCTCCCTCCCTCTCTCCTGCACCCTCTCCTCCCCCTCCCTCCATTTCCCTCGAACCCTCTCCATTCCTCTCCCTCCCTCTCCCTCGGACCCTCTCCCTCCCTCTCCCTCGGACCCTCTCCCTGCCTCTCCCCCCCTCTCCCTCCCTCTCCCTCCCTCTCGTCTGGACCCTCTCCCTCCTTCTCCCTCCCTCTCGCCTGGACCCTCTCCATTCCTCTCCCTCCCTCTCGCCTGGACTCTCTCCCTCCCTCTCCCTCCCTCTGCCTCCCTCTCCCTCCTTCTCGTCTGGACCCTCTCTGTCCGTCTCCCTCCCGCTGCCTCCCTCTCCCTCCTTCTCGTCTGGCCCCTCTCCCTCCTTCTCCCTCCCTCTTGCCTGGACCCTCTCCATTCCTCTCCCTCCCTCTCGTCTGGACCCTCTCCCTCCCTCTCCCTCCCTCTCCCTCCGTCTGCCTCCCTCTCCCTCCCTCTCGCCTGGCCCCTCTCCTTTCCTCTCCCTCCCTCTCCTCTGGATCATCTCCCTCCCTCTCCCTCCCTCTCGCCTGGACCCTCTCCGCCGTCTCCCTCCCTGTCCCTCGGACCCTCTCCCTCCCTCTCCCTCCCTCTCCCTCCCTCTTATCTTGATCATCTCCTTCCCTCTCCCCTGGATCCTCTCCCTCCCTCTCCGTCTCTCTCCCGAGGTCCTTCTCCCGCCCTCTCCCTCCCTCTCGCCTGTACCCTCTCCCTCCCTCTCTCCTGGAACCTCTCCCACCCTCTCCCTCCCTCTCGCCGGGAACCTCTCTGTCCCTCTCCCTCCCTCTCGTCTGGACCCTCTCCTTCCCTCTCTCTCCCTCTGTCCTGGACCCTCTACCTCCCTCCCCTCCCTCTCGCCTGGAACCTCTCTGTCCCTCTCCCTCCTTCTCCACTGGACCCTCTCTATCCATCTCCCTCCCTGTCGCCTGGAGCCTCACCCTTCCTCTCCCTCACTCTCCCTCGGACCCTCTCCCTGCCTCTCCCCCCCTCTGCCTCCCTCTCCCTCCCTCTCGTCTGGACCCTCTCCCTCCTTCTCCCTCCCTCTCGCCTGGACCCTCTCCATTCCTCTCCCTCCCTCTCGCCTGGACCCTCTCCCTCCCTCTCCCTCCTTCTCGTCTGGACCCTCTCCCTCCCTCTCCCTCCCTCTCCCCCGGACCCTCTCCCGCCCTCTCCCTCCCTCTCCCCTGGAACCTCTCCCGCCCTCTCCCTCCCTCTCGCCTGGACCCTCTCCCTCCCTCTCCCTCCTTCTCGTCTGGACCCTCTCCCTCCCTCTCCCTCCCTCTCCCCCGGACCCTCTCCCGCCCTCTCCCTCCCTCTCGCCTGGACCCTCTCCCTCCCTCTCCCTCCTTCTCGCCTGGACCCTCTCCCTTCCTCTCCCTCCCTCTCCCCTGGACCCTCTCCCTCCCTCTCCCTCCCTCTCGTCTGGCTCCCTCTCCCTCCTTCTCCCTCCCTCTCGCCTGGACCCTCTCCCTCCCTCTCCCTCCCTCTCCCTCCTTCTCGTCTGGACTCTCTCCCTCCCTCTCCTTCCCTCTCTCCTGGACGCTCTCCCTCCTTCTCCCTCCCTCTCGCCTGGATCCTCTTCCTCCCTCTCCCTCCCTCTCCCCCTGGAACCTCTCCCGCCCTCTCCCTCCCTCTCGCCTGGAACCTCTCTGTCCCTCTCCCTCCTTCTCCACTGGACCCTCTCTATCCATCTCCCTCCCTGTCGCCTGGAGCCTCACTCTTCCTCTCCCTCACTCTCCCTCCCTCTCGCCTGGAACCTCTCTGTCCCTCTCCCTCCTTCTCCACTGGACCCTCTCTATCCATCTCCCTCCCTGTCGCCTGGAGCCTCACCCTTCCTCTCCCTCACTCTCCCTCGGACCCTCTCCCTGCCTCTCCCCCCCTCTGCCTCCCTCTCCCTCCCTCTCGTCTGGACCCTCTCCCTCCTTCTCCCTCCCCCTCGCCTGGCTCCCTCTCCCTCCCTCTCCCTTCCTCTCCCCTGGAACCTCTCCGCCCTCTCCCTCCCTCTCGTCTGGACCCTTTTCCTCCCGCTCCCTCCCTCTCCCTCCATTTCCCTCGGACCCTCGGACCCTCTCCCTTCCTCTCCCTCCCTCTCGCCTTGAACCTCTCCCTCCCTCTCCCTCCCTCTGCCTCCCTCTCCCTCCTTCTCGTCTGGACTCTCTCCCTCCCTCTCCTTCCCTCTCTCCTGTACCCTCTCCCTCCCTCTCCCTCCCTCTTCCTCCATCTCCCTTCCTCTCGGCTGGAACCTCTCCCGCCCTCTCCTTCCCTCTCGCCTGGACCCTCTTTCTCCCTCTCCCTCCCTCTCCCCTGGACCCTCTCTGTCCCACTCCCTCCCTCTCCCCTGGACCCTCTCCCTCCCGCTCCCTCCCTCTCTCCTGTACCCTCTCCCTCCCTCTCCCTCCCTCTTCCTCCCTCTCCCTTCCTCTCGGCTGGAACCTCTCCCGCCCTCTCCTTCCCTGTCGCCTGGACCCTCTTTCTCCCTCTCCCTCCCTCTCCCCTGGACCCTCTCTGTCCCTCTCCCTCCCTCTCGCCTAGACCCTCTCCTTCCCGCTCCCTCCCTCTCTCCGGCACCCTCTCCTCCCCCTCCCTCCATTTCCCTCGAACCCTCACCCTTCCTCTCCCTCCCTCTCGTCTGGACCCTCTCCCTCCCTCTCCCTCCCTCTCCCTCCGTCTGCCACCCTCTCCCTCCCTCTCGTCTGGACCGTCTCCCTCCCTCTCCCTCCCTCTCGTCTGGACCCTCTCCCTCCTTCTCCCTCCCTCTCGCCTGGACCCTCTCCATTCCTCTCCTCCCTCTCTCCTGGACCCTCTCCCTCCCTCTCCCTCCCTCTGCCTCCCTCGCCCTCCTTCTCGTCTGGACCCTCTCTCTCCCTCTCCCTCCCGCTGCCTCCCTCTCCCTTCCCTCTCGTCTGGACCCTCTCTCTCCCTCTCCCTCCCTCTCCCCTGGACCCTCTCCCGCCCTCTCCCTCCCTCTCCCTCCATTTCCCTCGGACCCTCTCCATTCCTCTCCCTCCCTCTCGTCTGGACCCTCTCTCTCCCTCTCCCTCCGTCTGCCTCCCTCTCCCGCCCACTCGCCTGGCCCCTCTCCTTTCCTCTCCCTCCCTCTCCTCTGGATCATCTCCCTCCCTCTCCCTCCCTCTCGCCTGGACCCTCTCCCTCCCTCTCCCTCCCTTTCCCTCGGACCCTCTCCATTCCTATCCCTCCCTCTCGCCTGGACCCTCTCCCTCCCTCTCCCTCCGTCTACCTCCCTCTCCCTCCCTCTCGCCTGGACCCTCTCCCTCCCTCTCCCTCCGTCTGCCTCCCTCTCCCTCCCTCTCGCCTGGCCCCTCTCCTTTCCTCTCCCTCCCTCTCGCCTGGACCTTCTCCATTCCTCTCCCTCCCTCTCGTCTGGCTCCCTCTCCCTCCCTCTCCCTCCCTCTCCCTCCGTCTGCCACCCTCTCCCTCCCTCTCGTCTGGACCGTCTCCCTCCCTCTCCCTCCCTCTCGTCTGGACCCTCTCCCTGCTTCTCCCTCCCTCTCGCCTGGACCCTCTCCCTCCCTCTCCCTCCCTCTGCCTCCCTCTCCCTCCTTCTCGTCTGGACCCTCTCTCTCCCTCTCCCTCCCGCTGCCTCCCTCTCCCTTCCCTCTCGTCTGGACCCTCTCTCTCACTCTCCCTCCCTCTTGCCTGGACCCTCTTCCGCCCTCTCCCTCCCTCTCCCCTGGACCCTCTCCCTCCCTCTCCCTCCTTCACGTCTGGACCCTCTCCCTGCCTCTCCCTCCCTCTCCCCTGCAGCCTCTCCCGCCCTCTCCCTCCCTCTCGTCTGGACCCTCTTCCTCCCTCTCCCTCCCTCTCCCTCCATTTCCCTCGGACCCTCTCCATTCCTCTCCCTCCCCCCTCGCCTGGACCCTCGCCCTCCCTCTCCTCCCTCTGCCTCCCTCTCGCCTGCACCCTCTCTCTCCCTCTCCCTCCTTTTCTCCTTTACCCACTCCCTCCCTCTCACCTGCACCCTCTCCCTGCCTCTCCCTTCCTCTCCCCTGCAGCCTCTCCCTTCCTCTCCCTCCCTCTCGTCTGGACCCTCTCCCTCCCTCTCCCTCCCTCTCCCTCCCTCTCCCTCCCTCTCCCTCCTTCTCGTCTGGACCCTCTCTCTCCCTCTCCCTCCCTCTGCCTCCCTCTCCCTCCTTCTCGTCTGGACCCTCTCCCTCCCTCTCCCTCCCTCTCGTCTGGACCCTCTCCCTCCTTCTCCCTCCCTCTCTCCTGGACCCTCTCCCTCCCTCTCCCTCCCTCTGCCTCCCTCTCCCTCCTTCTCGTCTGGACCCTCTCTCTCCCTCTCCCTCTCGCTGCCTCCCTCTCCCTTCCCTCTCGTCTGGACCCTCTCTCTCACTCTCCCTCCCTCTCCCCTGGACCCTCTCCCGCCCTCTCCCTCTCTCTCGTATGGACCCTCTTCCTCCCTCTCCCTCCCTCTCCCTCCATTTCCCTCGGACCCTCTCCATTCCTCTCCCTCCCCCCTCGTCTGGACCCTCGCCCTCCCTCTCCTCCCTCTGCCTCCCTCTCGCCTGCACCCTCTCTCTCCCTCTCCCTCCTTTTCTCCTTTACCCACTCCCTCCCTCTCACCTGCACCCTCTCCCTGCCTCTCCCTTCCTCTCCCCTGCAGCCTCTCCCTTCCTCTCCCTCCCTCTCGTCTGGACCCTCTCCCTCCCTCTCCCTCCCTCTCCCTCCCTCTGCCTCCCTCTCCCTCCTTCTCGTCTGGACCCTCTCTCTCCCTCTCCCTCCCTCTGCCTCCCTCTCCCTCCTTCTCGTCTGGACCCTCTCCCTCCCTCTCCCTCCCTCTCGTCTGGACCCTCTCCCTCCTTCTCCCTCCCTCTCTCCTGGACCCTCTCCCTCCCTCTCCCTCCCTCTGCCTCCCTCTCCCTCCTTCTCGTCTGGACCCTCTCTCTCCCTCTCCCTCTCGCTGCCTCCCTCTCCCTTCCCTCTCGTCTGGACCCTCTCTCTCACTCTCCCTCCCTCTCCCCTGGACCCTCTCCCGCCCTCTCCCTCCCTCTCCCTCCATTTCCCTCGGACCCTCTCCATTCCTCTCCCTCCCTCTCGTCTGGACCCTCTCCCTCCCTCTCCCTCCGTCTGCCTCCCTCTCCCTCCCTCTCGTCTGGACCCTCTCTCTCCCTCTCCCTCCGTCTGCCTCCCTCTCCCTCCCTCTCGCCTGGCCCCTCTCCTTTCCTCTCCCTCCCTCTCGCCTGGACCTTCTCCATTCCTCTCCCTCCCTCTCGTCTGGCTCCCTCTCCCTCCCTCTCCCTCCCTCTCCCTCCGTCTGCCTCCCTCTCCCTCCCTCTCGTCTGGACCCTCTCCCTCCCTCTCCCTCCGTCTGCCACCCTCTCCCTCCCTCTCGTCTGGACCGTCTCCCTCCCTCTCCCTCCCTCTCGTCTGGACCCTCTCCCTGCTTCTCCCTCCCTCTCGCCTGGACCCTCTCCATTCCTCTCCCTCCCTCTCTCCTGGACCCTCTCCCTCCCTCTCCCTCCCTCTGCCTCCCTCGCCCTCCTTCTCGTCTGGACCCTCTCTCTCCCTCTCCCTCCCGCTGCCTCCCTCTGCCTTCCCTCTCGTCTGGACCCTCTCTCTCACTCTCCCTCCCTCTTGCCTGGACCCTCTTCCTCCCTCTCCCTCCCTCTCCCCTGGACCTTCTCCCTCCCTCTCCCTCCTTCACGTCTGGACCCTCTCCCTGCCTCTCCCTCCCTCTCCCCTGCAGCCTCTCCCGCCCTCTCCCTCCCTCTCGTCTGGACCCTCTTCCTCCCTCTCCCTCCCTCTCCCTCCATTTCCCTCGGACCCTCTCCATTCCTCTCCCTCCCCCCTCGCCTGGACCCTCTCCCTCCCTCTCCTCCCTCTGCCTCCCTCTCGCCTGCACCCTCTTTCTCCCTCTCCCTCCTTTTCTCATTTACCCACTCCCTCCCTCTCACCTGCACCCTCTCCCTGCCTCTCCCTTCCTCTCCCCTGCAGCCTCTTCCTTCCTCTCCCTTCCTCTCGTCTGGACCCTCTCCCTCCCTCTCCTCCCTCTGCCTCCCTCTCGCCTGCACCCTCTCTCTCCCTCTCCCTCCTTTTCTCCTTTACCCACTCCCTCCCTCTCACCTGCACCCTCTCCCTGCCTCTCCCTTCCTCTCCCCTGCAGCCTCTCCCTTCCTCTCCCTCCCTCTCGTCTGGACCCTCTCCCTCCCTCTCCCTCCCTCTCCCTCCCTCTGCCTCCCTCTCCCTCCTTCTCGTCTGGACCCCCTCTCTCCCTCTCCCTCCCGCTGCCTCCCTCTCCCTCCTTCTCGTCTGGACCCTCTCCCTCCCTCTCCCTCCCTCTCGTCTGGACCCTCTCCCTCCTTCTCCCTCCCTCTCTCCTGGACCCTCTCCCTCCCTCTCCCTCCCTCTGCCTCCCTCTCCCTCCTTCTCGTCTGGACCCTCTCTCTCACTCTCCCTCTCGCTGCCTCCCTCTCCCTTCCCTCTCGTCTGGACCCTCTCTCTCACTCTCCCTCCCTCTCCCCTGGACCCTCTCCCGCCCTCTCCCTCTCTCTCGTATGGACCCTCTCCCTCCCTCTCCCTCCCTCTCCCTCCATTTCCCTCGGACCCTCTCCACTCCTCTCCCTCCCTCTCGTCTGGACCCTCTCCCTCCCTCTCCCTCCCTCTGCCTCCCTCTACCTCCCTCTCGTCTGGACCCTCTCCCTCCATCTCCCTCCGTCTGCCTCCCTCTCCCTCCCTCTCCCCTGGACCCTCTCCCTCCCTCTCCCTCCTTCACGTCTGGACCCTCTCCCTGCCTCTCCCTCCCTCTCCCCTGCAGCCTCTCCCGCCCTCTCCCTCTCTCTCGTATGGACCCTCTTCCTCCCTCTCCCTCCCTCTCCCTCCATTTCCCTCGGACCCTCTCCATTCCTCTCCCTCCCCCCTCGTCTGGACCCTCGCCCTCCCTCTCCTCCCTCTGCCTCCCTCTCGCCTGCACCCTCTCTCTCCCTCTCCCTCCTTTTCTCCTTTACCCACTCCCTCCCTCTCACCTGCACCCTCTCCCTGCCTCTCCCTTCCTCTCCCCTGCAGCCTCTCCCTTCCTCTCCCTCCCTCTCGTCTGGACCCTCTCCCTCCCTCTCCCTCCCTCTCCCTCCCTCTGCCTCCCTCTCCCTCCTTCTCGTCTGGACCCTCTCCCTCCCTCTCCCTCCCTCTGCCTCCCTCTCCCTCCTTCTCGTCTGGACCCTCTCCCTCCCTCTCCCTCCCTCTCGTCTGGACCCTCTCCCTCCTTCTCCCTCCCTCTCTCCTGGACCCTCTCCCTCCCTCTCCCTCCCTCTGCCTCCCTCTCCCTCCTTCTCGTCTGGACCCTCTCTCTCCCTCTCCCTCTCGCTGCCTCCCTCTCCCTTCCCTCTCCCCTGGACCCTCTCCCGCCCTCTCCCTCCCTCTCCCCTGGACCCTCTCCCTCCCTCTCCCTCCCTCTCCCTCCATTTCCCTCGGACCCTCTCCATTCCTCTCCCTCCCTCTCGTCTGGACCCTCTCCCTCCCTCTCCCTCCGTCTGCCTCCCTCTCCCTCCCTCTCGTCTGGACCCTCTCTCTCCCTCTCCCTCCGTCTGCCTCCCTCTCCCTCCCTCTCGCCTGGCCCCTCTCCTTTCCTCTCCCTCCCTCTCGCCTGGACCTTCTCCATTCCTCTCCCTCCCTCTCGTCTGGCTCCCTCTCCCTCCCTCTCCCTCCCTCTCCCTCCGTCTGCCTCCCTCTCCCTCCCTCTCGTCTGGACCCTCTCCCTCCCTCTCCCTCCGTCTGCCACCCTCTCCCTCCCTCTCGTCTGGACCGTCTCCCTCCCTCTCCCTCCCTCTCGTCTGGACCCTCTCCCTGCTTCTCCCTCCCTCTCGCCTGGACCCTCTCCATTCCTCTCCCTCCCTCTCTCCTGGACCCTCTCCCTCCCTCTCCCTCCCTCTGCCTCCCTCGCCCTCCTTCTCGTCTGGACCCTCTCTCTCCCTCTCCCTCCCGCTGCCTCCCTCTGCCTTCCCTCTCGTCTGGACCCTCTCTCTCACTCTCCCTCCCTCTTGCCTGGACCCTCTTCCTCCCTCTCCCTCCCTCTCCCCTGGACCCTCTCCCTCCCTCTCCCTCCTTCACGTCTGGACCCTCTCCCTGCCTCTCCCTCCCTCTCCCCTGCAGCCTCTCCCGCCCTCTCCCTCCCTCTCGTCTGGACCCTCTTCCTCCCTCTCCCTCCCTCTCCCTCCATTTCCCTCGGACCCTCTCCATTCCTCTCCCTCCCCCCTCGCCTGGACCCTCTCCCTCCCTCTCCTCCCTCTGCCTCCCTCTCGCCTGCACCCTCTTTCTCCCTCTCCCTCCTTTTCTCATTTACCCACTCCCTCCCTCTCACCTGCACCCTCTCCCTGCCTCTCCCTTCCTCTCCCCTGCAGCCTCTTCCTTCCTCTCCCTTCCTCTCGTCTGGACCCTCTCCCTCCCTCTCCTCCCTCTGCCTCCCTCTCGCCTGCACCCTCTCTCTCCCTCTCCCTCCTTTTCTCCTTTACCCACTCCCTCCCTCTCACCTGCACCCTCTCCCTGCCTCTCCCTTCCTCTCCCCTGCAGCCTCTCCCTTCCTCTCCCTCCCTCTCGTCTGGACCCTCTCCCTCCCTCTCCCTCCCTCTCCCTCCCTCTGCCTCCCTCTCCCTCCTTCTCGTCTGGACCCCCTCTCTCCCTCTCCCTCCCGCTGCCTCCCTCTCCCTCCTTCTCGTCTGGACCCTCTCCCTCCCTCTCCCTCCCTCTCGTCTGGACCCTCTCCCTCCTTCTCCCTCCCTCTCTCCTGGACCCTCTCCCTCCCTCTCCCTCCCTCTGCCTCCCTCTCCCTCCTTCTCGTCTGGACCCTCTCTCTCACTCTCCCTCTCGCTGCCTCCCTCTCCCTTCCCTCTCGTCTGGACCCTCTCTCTCACTCTCCCTCCCTCTCCCCTGGACCCTCTCCCGCCCTCTCCCTCTCTCTCGTATGGACCCTCTCCCTCCCTCTCCCTCCCTCTCCCTCCATTTCCCTCGGACCCTCTCCACTCCTCTCCCTCCCTCTCGTCTGGACCCTCTCCCTCCCTCTCCCTCCCTCTGCCTCCCTCTACCTCCCTCTCGTCTGGACCCTCTCCCTCCATCTCCCTCCGTCTGCCTCCCTCTCCCTCCCTCTCCCCTGGACCCTCTCCCTCCCTCTCCCTCCTTCACGTCTGGACCCTCTCCCTGCCTCTCCCTCCCTCTCCCCTGCAGCCTCTCCCGCCCTCTCCCTCCCTCTCGTCTGGACCCTCTCCCTCCCTCTCCCTCCTTCTCGTCTGGACCCTCTCCCTCCCTCTCCCTCCCTCTCCCCTTCAGCCTCTCCCGCCCTCTCCCTCCCTCTCGTCTGCACCCTCTTCCTCCCTGTCCCTCTCTCTCCCTCCATTTCCCTCGTACCCTCTCCATTCCTCTCCCTCCCTCTCGCCTGGACCCTCTCCCTCCCTCTGCCTCCCTCTGCCTCCCTCTCCCTCCTTCTCGTCTGGACTCTCTCCCTCCCTCTCCTTCCCTCTCTCCTGTACCCTCTCTGTCCCTCTCCCTCCCTCTGCCTCCCTCTCCCTCCTTCTCGTCTGGACCCTCTCTCTCCCTCTCCCTCCCGCTGCCTCCCTCTCCCTCCTTCTCGTCTGGACCCTCTCCCTCCCTCTCCCTCCCTCTCGTCTGGACCCTCTCCCTCCTTCTCCCTCCCTCTCTCCTGGACCCTCTCCCTCCCTCTCCCTCCCTCTGCCTCCCTCTCCCTCCTTCTCGTCTGGACCCTCTCTCTCACTCTCCCTCTCGCTGCCTCCCTCTCCCTTCCCTCTCGTCTGGACCCTCTCTCTCACTCTCCCTCCCTCTCCCCTGGACCCTCTCCCGCCCTCTCCCTCTCTCTCGTATGGACCCTCTCCCTCCCTCTCCCTCCCTCTCCCTCCATTTCCCTCGGACCCTCTCCACTCCTCTCCCTCCCTCTCGTCTGGACCCTCTCCCTCCCTCTCCCTTCGTCTGCCTCCCTCTACCTCCCTCTCGTCTGGACCCTCTCCCTCCATCTCCCTCCGTCTGCCTCCCTCTCCCGCCCGCTCGCCTGGCCCCTCTCCTTTCCTCTCCCTCCCTCTCCCCTGGACCTTCTCCATTCCTCTCCCTCCCTCTCCCCTGGACCCTCTCCTGCCCTCTCCCTCCCTCTCGCCTGGACCCTCTCCCTCCCTCTCCCTCCTTCTCGTCTGGACCCTCTCCCTCCCTCTCCCTCCCTCTCCCCTTCAGCCTCTCCCGCCCTCTCCCTCCCTCTCGTCTGGACCCTCTTCCTCCCTGTCCCTCTCTCTCCCTCCATTTCCCTCGTACCCTCTCCATTCCTCTCCCTCCCTCTCGCCTGGACCCTCTCCCTCCCTCTGCCTCCCTCTGCCTCCCTCTCCCTCCTTCTCGTCTGGACTCTCTCCCTCCCTCTCCTTCCCTCTCTCCTGTACCCTCTCTGTCCCTCTCCCTCCCCCTTCCTCCCTCTCCCTTCCTCTCGGCTGGAACCTCTCCCGCCCTCTCCTTCCCTGTCGCCTGGACCCTCTTTCTCCCTCTCCCCTGAACCCTCTCTGTCCCTCTCCCTCCCTCTCGCCTAGACCCTCTCCCTCCCGCTCCCTCCCTCTCTCCTGCACCCTCTCCTCCCCCTCCCTCCATTTCCCTCGAACCCTCTCCATTCCTCTCCCTCCCTCTCCCTCGGACCCTCTCCCTCCCTCTCCCTCGGACCCTCTCCCTGCCTCTCCCCCCCTCTCCCTCCCTCTCCCTCCCTCTCGTCTGGACCCTCTCCCTCCTTCTCCCTCCCTCTCGCCTGGACCCTCTCCATTCCTCTCCCTCCCTCTCGCCTGGACTCTCTCCCTTCCTCTCCCTCCCTCTGCCTCCCTCTCCCTCCTTCTCGTCTGGACCCTCTCTGTCCGTCTCCCTCCCGCTGCCTCCCTCTCCCTCCTTCTCGTCTGGCCCCTCTCCCTCCTTCTCCCTCCCTCTTGCCTGGACCCTCTCCATTCCTCTCCCTCCCTCTCGTCTGGACCCTCTCCCTCCCTCTCCCTCCCTCTGCCTCCCTCTCCCTCCCTCTCGTCTGGCCCCTCTCCCTCCTTCTCCCTCCCTCTTGCCTGGACCCTCTCCATTCCTCTCCCTCCCTCTCGTCTGGACCCTCTCCCTCCCTCTCCCTCCCTCTGCCTCCCTCTCCCTCCCTCTCGTCTGGACCCTCTCTCTCCCTCTCCCTCCCGCTGCCTCCCTCTCCCGCCCTCTCGCCTGGCCCCTCTCCTTTCCTCTCCCTCCCTCTCCTCTGGATCATCTCCCTCCCTCTCCCTCCCTCTCCCCTGGACCCTCTCCCTCCCTCTCCCTCCCTCTCGCCTGGACCCTCTCCTTTCCTCTCCCTCCCTCTCCTCTGGATTATCTCCCTCCCTCTCCCTCCGTCTGCCTCCCTCTCCCTCCCTCTCGCCTGGACCCTCTCCTTTCCTCTCCCTCCCTCTCCTCTGGATTATCTCCCTCCCTCTCCCTTCCTCTCGCCTGGACCCTCTCCCGCCGTCTCCCTCCCTGTCCCTCGGACCCTCTCCCTCCCTCTCCCTCCCTCTCCCCTGGAACCTCTCCCGCCCTCTCCCTCCCTCTCGTCTGGACCCTTTTCCTCCCGCTCCCTCCCTCTCCCTCCATTTCCCTCGGACCCTCGGACCCTCTCCCTTCCTCTCCCTCCCTCTCGCCTTGAACCTCTCACTCCCTCTCCCTCCCTCTGCCGCCCTCTCCCTCCTTCTCGTCTGGACTCTCTCCCTCCCTCTCCTTCCCTCTCTCCTGTACCCTCTCCCTCCCTCTCCCTCCCTCTTCCTCCATCTCCCTTCCTCTCGGCTGGAACCTCTCCCGCCCTCTCCTTCCCTCTCGCCTGGACCCTCTTTCTCCCTCTCCCTCCCTCTCCCCTGGACCCTCTCTGTCCCACTCCCTCCCTCTCCCCTGGACCCTCTCCCTCCCGCTCCCTCCCTCTCTCCTGTACCCTCTCCCTCCCTCTCCCTCCCTCTTCCTCCCTCTCCCTTCCTCTCGGCTGGAACCTCTCCCGCCCTCTCCTTCCCTGTCGCCTGGACCCTCTTTCTCCCTCTCCCTCCCTCTCCCCTGGACCCTCTCTGTCCCTCTCCCTCCCTCTCGCCTAGACCCTCTCCTTCCCGCTCCCTCCCTCTCTCCTGCACCCTCTCCTCCCCCTCCCTCCATTTCCCTCGAACCCTCTCCCTTCCTCTCCCTCCCTCTCGTCTGGACCCTCTCCCTCCCTCTCCCTCCCTCTCCCTCCGTCTGCCTCCCTCTCGCCTGGCACCCCTCCTTTCCTCTCCCTCCCTCTCGTCTTGCTCCCTCTCCCTCCCTCTCCCTCCCTCTCCCTCCGTCTGCCTCCCTCTCCCTCCCTCTCGTCTGGACCCTCTCCCTCCCTCTCCCTCCGTCTGCCACCCTCTCCCTCCCTCTCGTCTGGACCCTCTCCCTCCCTCTCCCTCCCTCTCGTCTGGACCCTCTCCCTCCTTCTCCCTCCCTCTCGCCTGGACCCTCTCCATTCCTCTCCTCCCTCTCTCCTGGACCCTCTCCCTCCCTCTCCCTCCCTCTGCCTCCCTCGCCCTCCTTCTCGTCTGGACCCTCTCTCTCCCTCTCCCTCCCGCTGCCTCCCTCTCCCTTCCCTCTCGTCTGGACCCTCTCTCTCACTCTCCCTCCCTCTCCCCTGGACCCTCTCCCGCCCTCTCCCTCCCTCTACCTCCATTTCCCTCGGACCCTCTCCATTCCTCTCCCTCCCTCTCGTCTGGACCCTCTCCCTCCCTCTCCCTCCGTCTGCCTCCCTCTCCCTCCCTCTCGTCTGGACCCTCTCTCTCCCTCTCCCTCCGTCTGCCTCCCTCTCCCTCCCTCTCGTCTGGACCCTCTCCCGCCCTCTCCCTCCCTCTCGTCTGGCTCCCTCTCCCTCCCTCTCCCTCCCTCTCGCCTGGACCCTCTCCCTCCCTCTCCCTTCCTTTCCCTCGGACCCTCTCCATTCCTATCCCTCCCTCTCGCCTGGACCCTCTCCCTCCCTCTCCCTCCGTCTACCTCCCTCTCCCTCCCTCTCGCCTGGACCCTCTCCCTCCCTCTCCCTCCGTCTGCCTCCCTCTCCCTCCCTCTCGCCTGGCCCCTCTCCTTTCCTCTCCCTCCCTCTCGCCTGGACCTTCTCCATTCCTCTCCCTCCCTCTCGTCTGGCTCCCTCTCCCTCCCTCTCCCTCCCTCTCCCTCCGTCTGCCTCCCTCTCCCTCCCTCTCGTCTGGACCCTCTCCCTCCCTCTCCCTCCGTCTGCCACCCTCTCCCTCCCTCTCGTCTGGACCCTCTCCCTCCCTCTCCCTCCCTCTCGTCTGGACCCTCTCCCTCCTTCTCCCTCCCTCTCGCCTGGACCCTCTCCATTCCTCTCCCTCCCTCTCTCCTGGACCCTCTCCCTCCCTCTCCCTCCCTCTGCCTCCCTCGCCCTCCTTCTCGTCTGGACCCTCTCTCTCCCTCTCCCTCCCGCTGCCTCCCTCTGCCTTCCCTCTCGTCTGGACCCTCTCTCTCACTCTCCCTCCCTCTTGCCTGGACCCTCTTCCTCCCTCTCCCTCCCTCTCCCCTGGACCCTCTCCCTCCCTCTCCCTCCTTCACGTCTGGACCCTCTCCCTGCCTCTCCCTCCCTCTCCCCTGCAGCCTCTCCCGCCCTCTCCCTCCCTCTCGTCTGGACCCTCTCCCTCCCTCTCCCTCCCTCTCCCTCCATTTCCCTCGGACCCTCTCCATTCCTCTCCCTCCCCCCTCGCCTGGACCCTCTCCCTCCCTCTCCTCCCTCTGCCTCCCTCTCGCCTGCACCCTCTCTCTCCCTCTCCCTCCTTTTCTCCTTTACCCACTCCCTCCCTCTCACCTGCACCCTCTCCCTGCCTCTCCCTTCCTCTCCCCTGCAACCTCTCCCTTCCTCTCCCTTCCTCTCCCCTGCAGCCTCTCCCTTCCTCTCCCTCCCTCTCCCTCCCTCTGCCTCCCTCTCCCTCCTTCTCGTCTGGACCCTCTCCCTCCCTCTCCCTCCCTCTGCCTCCCTCTCCCTCCTTCTCGTCTGGACCCTCTCCCTCCCTCTCCCTCCCTCTCGTCTGGACCCTCTCCCTCCTTCTCCCTCCCTCTCTCCTGGACCCTCTCCCTCCCTCTCCCTCCCTCTGCCTCCCTCTCCCTCCTTCTCGTCTGGACCCTCTCTCTCCCTCTCCCTCTCGCTGCCTCCCTCTCCCTTCCCTCTCGTCTGGACCCTCTCTCTCACTCTCCCTCCCTCTCCCCTGGACCCTCTCCCGCCCTCTCCCTCTCTCTCGTATGGACCCTCTCCCTCCCTCTCCCTCCCTCTCCCTCCATTTCCCTCGGACCCTCTCCACTCCTCTCCCTCCCTCTCGTCTGGACCCTCTCCCTCCCTCTCCCTTCGTCTGCCTCCCTCTACCTCCCTCTCGTCTGGACCCTCTCCCTCCATCTCCCTCCGTCTGCCTCCCTCTCCCGCCCGCTCGCCTGGCCCCTCTCCTTTCCTCTCCCTCCCTCTCCCCTGGCCCTTCTCCATTCCTCTCCCTCCCTCTCCCCTGGACCCTCTCCTGCCCTCTCCCTCCCTCTCGCCTGGACCCTCTCCCTCCCTCTCCCTCCTTCTCGTCTGGACCCTCTCCCTCCCTCTCCCTCCCTCTCCCCTTCAGCCTCTCCCGCCCTCTCCCTCCCTCTCGTCTGGACCCTCTTCCTCCCTGTCCCTCTCTCTCCCTCCATTTCCCTCGTACCCTCTCCCGCCCTCTCCCTCCCTCTCGCCTGGACCCTCTCCCTCCCTCTGCCTCCCTCTGCCTCCCTCTCCCTCCTTCTCGTCTGGACTCTCTCCCTCCCTCTCCTTCCCTCTCTCCTGTACCCTCTCTGTCCCTCTCCCTCCCCCTTCCTCCCTCTCCCTTCCTCTCGGCTGGAACCTCTCCCGCCCTCTCCTTCCCTGTCGCCTGGACCCTCTTTCTCCCTCTCCCCTGAACCCTCTCTGTCCCTCTCCCTCCCTCTCGCCTAGACCCTCTCCCTCCCGCTCCCTCCCTCTCTCCTGCACCCTCTCCTCCCCCTCCCTCCATTTCCCTCGAACCCTCTCCATTCCTCTCCCTCCCTCTCCCTCGGACCCTCTCCCTCCCTCTCCCTCGGACCCTCTCCCTGCCTCTCCCCCCCTCTCCCTCCCTCTCCCTCCCTCTCGTCTGGACCCTCTCCCTCCTTCTCCCTCCCTCTCGCCTGGACCCTCTCCATTCCTCTCCCTCCCTCTCGCCTGGAACCTCTCTGTCCCTCTCCCTCCTTCTCCACTGGACCCTCTCTATCCATCTCCCTCCCTGTCGCCTGGAGCCTCACCCTTCCTCTCCCTCACTCTCCCTCGGACCCTCTCCCTGCCTCTCCCCCCCTCTGCCTCCCTCTCCCTCCCTCTCGTCTGGACCCTCTCCCTCCTTCTCCCTCCCCCTCGCCTGGCTCCCTCTCCCTCCCTCTCCCTCCCTCTCCCCTGGAACCTCTCCCGCCCTCTCCCTCCCTCTCGTCTGGACCCTTTTCCTCCCGCTCCCTCCCTCTCCCTCCATTTCCCTCGGACCCTCGGACCCTCTCCCTTCCTCTCCCTCCCTCTCGCCTTGAACCTCTCACTCCCTCTCCCTCCCTCTGCCTCCCTCTCCCTCCTTCTCGTCTGGACTCTCTCCCTCCCTCTCCTTCCCTCTCTCCTGTACCCTCTCCCTCCCTCTCCCTCCCTCTTCCTCCATCTCCCTTCCTCTCGGCTGGAACCTCTCCCGCCCTCTCCTTCCCTCTCGCCTGGACCCTCTTTCTCCCTCTCCCTCCCTCTCCCCTGGACCCTCTCTGTCCCACTCCCTACCTCTCCCCTGGACCCTCTCCCTCCCGCTCCCTCCCTCTCTCCTGTACCCTCTCCCTCCCTCTCCCTCCCTCTTCCTCCCTCTCCCTTCCTCTCGGCTGGAACCTCTCCCGCCCTCTCCTTCCCTGTCGCCTGGACCCTCTTTCTCCCTCTCCCTCCCTCTCCCCTGGACCCTCTCTGTCCCTCTCCCTCCCTCTCGCCTAGACCCTCTCCCTCCCGCTCCCTCCCTCTCTCCTGCACCCTCTCCTCCCCCTCCCTCCATTTCCCTCGAACCCTCTCCCTTCCTCTCCCTCCCTCTCGTCTGGACCCTCTCCCTCCCTCTCCCTCCCTCTCCCTCCGTCTGCCTCCCTCTCGCCTGGCCCCTCTCCTTTCCTCTCCCTCCCTCTCGTCTTGCTCCCTCTCCCTCCCTCTCCCTCCTTCTCCCTCCCTCTCCCTCCGTCTGCCTCCCTCTCCCTCCCTCTCGTCTGGACCCTCTCCCTCCCTCTCCCTCCGTCTGCCACCCTCTCCCTCCCTCTCGTCTGGACCCTCTCCCTCCCTCTCCCTCCCTCTCGTCTGGACCCTCTCCCTCCTTCTCCCTCCCTCTCGCCTGGACCCTCTCCATTCCTCTCCTCCCTCTCTCCTGGACCCTCTCCCTCCCTCTCCCTCCCTCTGCCTCCCTCGCCCTCCTTCTCGTCTGGACCCTCTCCCTCCCTCTCCCTCCCGCTGCCTCCCTCTCCCTTCCCTCTCGTCTGGACCCTCTCTCTCACTCTCCCTCCCTCTCCCCTGGACCCTCTCCCGCCCTCTCCCTCCCTCTACCTCCATTTCCCTCGGACCCTCTCCATTCCTCTCCCTCCCTCTCGTCTGGACCCTCTCCCTCCCTCTCCCTCCGTCTGCCTCCCTCTCCCCCCCTCTCGTCTGGACCCTCTCCCTCCATCTCCCTCCGTCTGCCTCCCTCTCCCTCCCTCTCGCCTGGCCCCTCTCCCGCCCTCTCCCTCCCTCTCGTCTGGCCCTTCTCCATTCCTCTCCCTCCCTCTCCCCTGGACCCTCTCCTGCCCTCTCCCTCCCTCTCGCCTGGACCCTCTCCCTCCCTCTCCCTCCTTCTCGCCTGGACCCTCTCCCTCCCTCTCCCTCCCTCTCCCCTTCAGCCTCTCCCGCCCTCTCCCTCCCTCTCGTCTGGACCCTCTTCCTCCCTGTCCCTCTCTCTCCCTCCATTTCCCTCGTACCCTCTCCCGCCCTCTCCCTCCCTCTCGCCTGGACCCTCTCCCTCCCTCTGCCTCCCTCTGCCTCCCTCTCCCTCCTTCTCGTCTGGACTCTCTCCCTCCCTCTCCTTCCCTCTCTCCTGTACCCTCTCTGTCCCTCTCCCTCCCCCTTCCTCCCTCTCCCTTCCTCTCGGCTGGAACCTCTCCCGCCCTCTCCTTCCCTGTCGCCTGGACCCTCTTTCTCCCTCTCCCCTGAACCCTCTCTGTCCCTCTCCCTCCCTCTCGCCTAGACCCTCTCCCTCCCGCTCCCTCCCTCTCTCCTGCACCCTCTCCTCCCCCTCCCTCCATTTCCCTCGAACCCTCTCCATTCCTCTCCCTCCCTCTCCCTCGGACCCTCTCCCTCCCTCTCCCTCGGACCCTCTCCCTGCCTCTCCCCCCCTCTCCCTCCCTCTCCCTCCCTCTCGTCTGGACCCTCTCCCTCCTTCTCCCTCCCTCTCGCCTGGACCCTCTCCATTCCTCTCCCTCCCTCTCGCCTGGACTCTCTCCCTTCCTCTCCCTCCCTCTGCCTCCCTCTCCCTCCTTCTCGTCTGGACCCTCTCTGTCCGTCTCCCTCCCGCTGCCTCCCTCTCCCTCCTTCTCGTCTGGCCCCTCTCCCTCCTTCTCCCTCCCTCTTGCCTGGACCCTCTCCATTCCTCTCCCTCCCTCTCGTCTGGACCCTCTCCCTCCCTCTCCCTCCCTCTGCCTCCCTCTCCCTCCCTCTCGTCTGGCCCCTCTCCCTCCTTCTCCCTCCCTCTTGCCTGGACCCTCTCCATTCCTCTCCCTCCCTCTCGTCTGGACCCTCTCCCTCCCTCTCCCTCCCTCTGCCTCCCTCTCCCTCCCTCTCGTCTGGACCCTCTCTCTCCCTCTCCCTCCCGCTGCCTCCCTCTCCCGCCCTCTCGCCTGGCCCCTCTCCTTTCCTCTCCCTCCCTCTCCCTCCCTCTCCCCTGGACCCTCTCCCTCCCTCTCCCTCCCTCTCGCCTGGACCCTCTCCTTTCCTCTCCCTCCCTCTCCTCTGGATTATCTCCCTCCCTCTCCCTCCGTCTGCCTCCCTCTCCCTCCCTCTCGCCTGGACCCTCTCCTTTCCTCTCCCTCCCTCTCCTCTGGATTATCTCCCTCCCTCTCCCTTCCTCTCGCCTGGACCCTCTCCCGCCGTCTCCCTCCCTGTCCCTCGGACCCTCTCCCTCCCTCTCCCTCCCTCTCCCCTGGAACCTCTCCCGCCCTCTCCCTCCCTCTCGTCTGGACCCTTTTCCTCCCGCTCCCTCCCTCTCCCTCCATTTCCCTCGGACCCTCGGACCCTCTCCCTTCCTCTCCCTCCCTCTCGCCTTGAACCTCTCACTCCCTCTCCCTCCCTCTGCCGCCCTCTCCCTCCTTCTCGTCTGGACTCTCTCCCTCCCTCTCCTTCCCTCTCTCCTGTACCCTCTCCCTCCCTCTCCCTCCCTCTTCCTCCATCTCCCTTCCTCTCGGCTGGAACCTCTCCCGCCCTCTCCTTCCCTCTCGCCTGGACCCTCTTTCTCCCTCTCCCTCCCTCTCCCCTGCACCCTCTCTGTCCCACTCCCTCCCTCTCCCCTGGACCCTCTCCCTCCCGCTCCCTCCCTCTCTCCTGTACCCTCTCCCTCCCTCTCCCTCCCTCTTCCTCCCTCTCCCTTCCTCTCGGCTGGAACCTCTCCCGCCCTCTCCTTCCCTGTCGCCTGGACCCTCTTTCTCCCTCTCCCTCCCTCTCCCCTGGACCCTCTCTGTCCCTCTCCCTCCCTCTCGCCTAGACCCTCTCCTTCCCGCTCCCTCCCTCTCTCCTGCACCCTCTCCTCCCCCTCCCTCCATTTCCCTCGAACCCTCTCCCTTCCTCTCCCTCCCTCTCGTCTGGACCCTCTCCCTCCCTCTCCCTCCCTCTCCCTCCGTCTGCCTCCCTCTCGCCTGGCACCCCTCCTTTCCTCTCCCTCCCTCTCGTCTTGCTCCCTCTCCCTCCCTCTCCCTCCCTCTCCCTCCGTCTGCCTCCCTCTCCCTCCCTCTCGTCTGGACCCTCTCCCTCCCTCTCCCTCCGTCTGCCACCCTCTCCCTCCCTCTCGTCTGGACCCTCTCCCTCCCTCTCCCTCCCTCTCGTCTGGACCCTCTCCCTCCTTCTCCCTCCCTCTCGCCTGGACCCTCTCCATTCCTCTCCTCCCTCTCTCCTGGACCCTCTCCCTCCCTCTCCCTCCCTCTGCCTCCCTCGCCCTCCTTCTCGTCTGGACCCTCTCTCTCCCTCTCCCTCCCGCTGCCTCCCTCTCCCTTCCCTCTCGTCTGGACCCTCTCTCTCACTCTCCCTCCCTCTCCCCTGCAGCCTCTCCCGCCCTCTCCCTCCCTCTACCTCCATTTCCCTCGGACCCTCTCCATTCCTCTCCCTCCCTCTCGTCTGGACCCTCTCCCTCCCTCTCCCTCCGTCTGCCTCCCTCTCCCTCCCTCTCGTCTGGACCCTCTCTCTCCCTCTCCCTCCGTCTGCCTCCCTCTCCCTCCCTCTCGTCTGGACCCTCTCCCGCCCTCTCCCTCCCTCTCGTCTGGCTCCCTCTCCCTCCCTCTCCCTCCCTCTCGCCTGGACCCTCTCCCTCCCTCTCCCTTCCTTTCCCTCGGACCCTCTCCATTCCTATCCCTCCCTCTCGCCTGGACCCTCTCCCTCCCTCTCCCTCCGTCTACCTCCCTCTCCCTCCCTCTCGCCTGGACCCTCTCCCTCCCTCTCCCTCCGTCTGCCTCCCTCTCCCTCCCTCTCGCCTGGCCCCTCTCCTTTCCTCTCCCTCCCTCTCGCCTGGACCTTCTCCATTCCTCTCCCTCCCTCTCGTCTGGCTCCCTCTCCCTCCCTCTCCCTCCCTCTCCCTCCGTCTGCCTCCCTCTCCCTCCCTCTCGTCTGGACCCTCTCCCTCCCTCTCCCTCCGTCTGCCACCCTCTCCCTCCCTCTCGTCTGGACCCTCTCCCTCCCTCTCCCTCCCTCTCGTCTGGACCCTCTCCCTCCTTCTCCCTCCCTCTCGCCTGGACCCTCTCCATTCCTCTCCCTCCCTCTCTCCTGGACCCTCTCCCTCCCTCTCCCTCCCTCTGCCTCCCTCGCCCTCCTTCTCGTCTGGACCCTCTCTCTCCCTCTCCCTCCCGCTGCCTCCCTCTGCCTTCCCTCTCGTCTGGACCCTCTCTCTCACTCTCCCTCCCTCTTGCCTGGACCCTCTTCCTCCCTCTCCCTCCCTCTCCCCTGGACCCTCTCCCTCCCTCTCCCTCCTTCACGTCTGGACCCTCTCCCTGCCTCTCCCTCCCTCTCCCCTGCAGCCTCTCCCGCCCTCTCCCTCCCTCTCGTCTGGACCCTCTCCCTCCCTCTCCCTCCCTCTCCCTCCATTTCCCTCGGACCCTCTCCATTCCTCTCCCTCCCCCCTCGCCTGGACCCTCTCCCTCCCTCTCCTCCCTCTGCCTCCCTCTCGCCTGCACCCTCTCTCTCCCTCTCCCTCCTTTTCTCCTTTACCCACTCCCTCCCTCTCACCTGCACCCTCTCCCTGCCTCTCCCTTCCTCTCCCCTGCAACCTCTCCCTTCCTCTCCCTTCCTCTCCCCTGCAGCCTCTCCCTTCCTCTCCCTCCCTCTCCCTCCCTCTGCCTCCCTCTCCCTCCTTCTCGTCTGGACCCTCTCCCTCCCTCTCCCTCCCTCTGCCTCCCTCTCCCTCCTTCTCGTCTGGACCCTCTCCCTCCCTCTCCCTCCCTCTCGTCTGGACCCTCTCCCTCCTTCTCCCTCCCTCTCTCCTGGACCCTCTCCCTCCCTCTCCCTCCCTCTGCCTCCCTCTCCCTCCTTCTCGTCTGGACCCTCTCTCTCCCTCTCCCTCTCGCTGCCTCCCTCTCCCTTCCCTCTCGTCTGGACCCTCTCTCTCACTCTCCCTCCCTCTCCCCTGGACCCTCTCCCGCCCTCTCCCTCTCTCTCGTATGGACCCTCTCCCTCCCTCTCCCTCCCTCTCCCTCCATTTCCCTCGGACCCTCTCCACTCCTCTCCCTCCCTCTCGTCTGGACCCTCTCCCTCCCTCTCCCTTCGTCTGCCTCCCTCTACCTCCCTCTCGTCTGGACCCTCTCCCTCCATCTCCCTCCGTCTGCCTCCCTCTCCCGCCCGCTCGCCTGGCCCCTCTCCTTTCCTCTCCCTCCCTCTCCCCTGGCCCTTCTCCATTCCTCTCCCTCCCTCTCCCCTGGACCCTCTCCTGCCCTCTCCCTCCCTCTCGCCTGGACCCTCTCCCTCCCTCTCCCTCCTTCTCGTCTGGACCCTCTCCCTCCCTCTCCCTCCCTCTCCCCTTCAGCCTCTCCCGCCCTCTCCCTCCCTCTCGTCTGGACCCTCTTCCTCCCTGTCCCTCTCTCTCCCTCCATTTCCCTCGTACCCTCTCCCGCCCTCTCCCTCCCTCTCGCCTGGACCCTCTCCCTCCCTCTGCCTCCCTCTGCCTCCCTCTCCCTCCTTCTCGTCTGGACTCTCTCCCTCCCTCTCCTTCCCTCTCTCCTGTACCCTCTCTGTCCCTCTCCCTCCCCCTTCCTCCCTCTCCCTTCCTCTCGGCTGGAACCTCTCCCGCCCTCTCCTTCCCTGTCGCCTGGACCCTCTTTCTCCCTCTCCCCTGAACCCTCTCTGTCCCTCTCCCTCCCTCTCGCCTAGACCCTCTCCCTCCCGCTCCCTCCCTCTCTCCTGCACCCTCTCCTCCCCCTCCCTCCATTTCCCTCGAACCCTCTCCATTCCTCTCCCTCCCTCTCCCTCGGACCCTCTCCCTCCCTCTCCCTCGGACCCTCTCCCTGCCTCTCCCCCCCTCTCCCTCCCTCTCCCTCCCTCTCGTCTGGACCCTCTCCCTCCTTCTCCCTCCCTCTCGCCTGGACCCTCTCCATTCCTCTCCCTCCCTCTCGCCTGGAACCTCTCTGTCCCTCTCCCTCCTTCTCCACTGGACCCTCTCTATCCATCTCCCTCCCTGTCGCCTGGAGCCTCACCCTTCCTCTCCCTCACTCTCCCTCGGACCCTCTCCCTGCCTCTCCCCCCCTCTGCCTCCCTCTCCCTCCCTCTCGTCTGGACCCTCTCCCTCCTTCTCCCTCCCCCTCGCCTGGCTCCCTCTCCCTCCCTCTCCCTCCCTCTCCCCTGGAACCTCTCCCGCCCTCTCCCTCCCTCTCGTCTGGACCCTTTTCCTCCCGCTCCCTCCCTCTCCCTCCATTTCCCTCGGACCCTCGGACCCTCTCCCTTCCTCTCCCTCCCTCTCGCCTTGAACCTCTCACTCCCTCTCCCTCCCTCTGCCTCCCTCTCCCTCCTTCTCGTCTGGACTCTCTCCCTCCCTCTCCTTCCCTCTCTCCTGTACCCTCTCCCTCCCTCTCCCTCCCTCTTCCTCCATCTCCCTTCCTCTCGGCTGGAACCTCTCCCGCCCTCTCCTTCCCTCTCGCCTGGACCCTCTTTCTCCCTCTCCCTCCCTCTCCCCTGGACCCTCTCTGTCCCACTCCCTACCTCTCCCCTGGACCCTCTCCCTCCCGCTCCCTCCCTCTCTCCTGTACCCTCTCCCTCCCTCTCCCTCCCTCTTCCTCCCTCTCCCTTCCTCTCGGCTGGAACCTCTCCCGCCCTCTCCTTCCCTGTCGCCTGGACCCTCTTTCTCCCTCTCCCTCCCTCTCCCCTGGACCCTCTCTGTCCCTCTCCCTCCCTCTCGCCTAGACCCTCTCCCTCCCGCTCCCTCCCTCTCTCCTGCACCCTCTCCTCCCCCTCCCTCCATTTCCCTCGAACCCTCTCCCTTCCTCTCCCTCCCTCTCGTCTGGACCCTCTCCCTCCCTCTCCCTCCCTCTCCCTCCGTCTGCCTCCCTCTCGCCTGGCCCCTCTCCTTTCCTCTCCCTCCCTCTCGTCTTGCTCCCTCTCCCTCCCTCTCCCTCCCTCTCCCTCCCTCTCCCTCCGTCTGCCTCCCTCTCCCTCCCTCTCGTCTGGACCCTCTCCCTCCCTCTCCCTCCGTCTGCCACCCTCTCCCTCCCTCTCGTCTGGACCCTCTCCCTCCCTCTCCCTCCCTCTCGTCTGGACCCTCTCCCTCCTTCTCCCTCCCTCTCGCCTGGACCCTCTCCATTCCTCTCCTCCCTCTCTCCTGGACCCTCTCCCTCCCTCTCCCTCCCTCTGCCTCCCTCGCCCTCCTTCTCGTCTGGACCCTCTCCCTCCCTCTCCCTCCCGCTGCCTCCCTCTCCCTTCCCTCTCGTCTGACCCTCTCTCTCACTCTCCCTCCCTCTCCCCTGGACCCTCTCCCGCCCTCTCCCTCCCTCTACCTCCATTTCCCTCGGACCCTCTCCATTCCTCTCCCTCCCTCTCGTCTGGACCCTCTCCCTCCCTCTCCTCCGTCTGCCTCCCTCTCCCTCCCTCTCGTCTGGACCCTCTCCCTCCATCTCCCTCCGTCTGCCTCCCCTCTCCCTCCCTCTCGCCTGGCCCCTCTCCCGCCCTCTCCCTCCCTCTCGTCTGGCCCTTCTCCATTCCTCTCCCTCCCTCTCCCCTGGACCCTCTCCTGCCCTCTCCCTCCCTCTCGCCTGGACCCTCTCCCTCCCTCTCCCTCCTTCTCGCCTGGACCCTCTCCCTCCCTCTCCCTCCCTCTCCCCTTCAGCCTCTCCGCCCTCTCCCTCCCTCTCGTCTGGACCCTCTTCCTCCCTGTCCCTCTCTCTCCCTCCATTTCCCTCGTACCCTCTCCCGCCCTCTCCCTCCCTCTCGCCTGGACCCTCTCCCTCCCTCTGCCTCCCTCTGCCTCCCTCTCCCTCCTTCTCGTCTGGACTCTCTCCCTCCCTCTCCTTCCCTCTCTCCTGTACCCTCTCTGTCCCTCTCCCTCCCCCTTCCTCCCTCTCCCTTCCTCTCGGCTGGAACCTCTCCCGCCCTCTCCTTCCCTGTCGCCTGGACCCTCTTTCTCCCTCTCCCCCTGAACCCTCTCTGTCCCTCTCCCTCCCTCTCGCCTAGACCCTCTCCCTCCCGCTCCCTCCCCTCTCTCCTGCACCCTCTCCTCCCCCTCCCTCCATTTCCCTCGAACCCTCTCCATTCCTCTCCCTCCCTCTCCCTCGGACCCTCTCCCTCCCTCTCCCCTCGGACCCTCTCCCTGCCTCTCCCCCCCTCTCCCTCCCTCTCCCTCCCTCTCGTCTGGACCCTCTCCCTCCTTCTCCCTCCCTCTCGCCTGGACCCTCTCCATTCCTCTCCCTCCCTCTCGCCTGGACTCTCTCCCTTCCTCTCCCTCCCTCTGCCTCCCTCTCCCTCCTTCTCGTCTGGACCCTCTCTGTCCGTCTCCCTCCCGCTGCCTCCCTCTCCCTCCTTCTCGTCTGGCCCCTCTCCCTCCTTCTCCCTCCCTCTTGCCTGGACCCTCTCCATTCCTCTCCCTCCCTCTCGTCTGGACCCTCTCGCTCCCTCTCCCTCCCTCTGCCTCCCTCTCCCTCCCTCTCGTCTGGCCCCTCTCCCTCCTTCTCCCTCCCTCTTGCCTGGACCCTCTCCATTCCTCTCCCTCCCTCTCGTCTGGACCCTCTCCCTCCCTCTCCCTCCCTCTGCCTCCCTCTCCCTCCCTCTCGTCTGGACCCTCTCTCTCCCTCTCCCTCCCGCTGCCTCCCTCTCCCGCCCTCTCGCCTGGCCCCTCTCCTTTCCTCTCCCTCCCTCTCCTCTGGATCATCTCCCTCCCTCTCCCTCCCTCTCCCCTGGACCCTCTCCCCCCTCTCTCCCTCCCTCTCGCCTGGACCCTCTCCTTTCTCTCCCTCCCTCTCCTCTGGATTATCTCCCTCCCTCTCCCTCCGTCTGCCTCCCTCTCCCTCCCTCTCGCCTGGACCCTCTCCTTTCCTCTCCCTCCCTCTCCTCTGGATTATCTCCCTCCCTCTCCCTTCCTCTCGCCTGGACCCTCTCCCGCCGTCTCCCTCCCTGTCCCTCGGACCCTCTCCCTCCCTCTCCCTCCCTCTCCCCTGGAACCTCTCCCGCCCTCTCCCTCCCTCTCGTCTGGACCCTTTTCCTCCCGCTCCCCTCCCTCTCCCTCCATTTCCCTCGGACCCTCGGACCCTCTCCCTTCCTCTCCCTCCCTCTCGCCTTGAACCTCTCACTCCCTTTCCCTCCCTCTGCCGCCCTCTCCCTCCTTCTCGTCTGGGACTCTCTCCCTCCCTCTCCTTCCCTCTCTCCTGTACCCTCTCCTCCCCCTCTCCCTCCCTCTTCCATCTCCCTTCCTCTCGGCTGGAACCTCTCCCGCCCTCTCCTTCCCTCTCGCCTGGACCCTCTTTCTCCCTCTCCCTCCCTCTCCCCTGGACCCTCTCTGTCCCACTCCCTCCCTCTCCCCTGGACCCTCTCCCTCCCGCTCCCTCCCTCTCTCCTGTACCCTCTCCCTCCCTCTCCCTCCCTCTTCCTCCCTCTCCCTTCCTCTCGGCTGGAACCTCTCCCGCCCTCTCCTTCCCTGTCGCCTGGACCCTCTTTCTCCCTCTCCCTCCCTCTCCCCTGGACCCTCTCTGTCCCTCTCCCTCCCTCTCGCCTAGACCCTCTCCTTCCCGCTCCCTCCCTCTCTCCTGCACCCTCTCCTCCCCCTCCCTCCATTTCCCTCGAACCCTCTCCCTTCCTCTCCCTCCCTCTCGTCTGGACCCTCTCCCTCCCTCTCCCTCCCTCTCCCTCCGTCTGCCTCCCTCTCGCCTGGCACCCCTCCTTTCCTCTCCCTCCCTCTCGTCTTGCTCCCTCTCCCTCCCTCTCCCTCCCTCTCCCTCCGTCTGCCTCCCTCTCCCTCCCTCTCGTCTGGACCCTCTCCCTCCCTCTCCCTCCGTCTGCCACCCTCTCCCTCCCTCTCGTCTGGACCCTCTCCCTCCCTCTCCCTCCCTCTCGTCTGGACCCTCTCCCTCCTTCTCCCTCCCTCTCGCCTGGACCCTCTCCATTCCTCTCCTCCCTCTCTCCTGGACCCTCTCCCTCCCTCTCCCTCCCTCTGCCTCCCTCGCCCTCCTTCTCGTCTGGACCCTCTCTCTCCCTCTCCCTCCCGCTGCCTCCCTCTCCCTTCCCTCTCGTCTGGACCCTCTCTCTCACTCTCCCTCCCTCTCCCCTGGACCCTCTCCCGCCCTCTCCCTCCCTCTACCTCCATTTCCCTCGGACCCTCTCCATTCCTCTCCCTCCCTCTCGTCTGGACCCTCTCCCTCCCTCTCCCTCCGTCTGCCTCCCTCTCCCTCCCTCTCGTCTGGACCCTCTCTCTCCCTCTCCCTCCGTCTGCCTCCCTCTCCCTCCCTCTCGTCTGGACCCTCTCCCGCCCTCTCCCTCCCTCTCGTCTGGCTCCCTCTCCCTCCCTCTCCCTCCCTCTCGCCTGGACCCTCTCCCTCCCTCTCCCTTCCTTTCCCTCGGACCCTCTCCATTCCTATCCCTCCCTCTCGCCTGGACCCTCTCCCTCCCTCTCCCTCCGTCTACCTCCCTCTCCCTCCCTCTCGCCTGGACCCTCTCCCTCCCTCTCCCTCCGTCTGCCTCCCTCTCCCTCCCTCTCGCCTGGCCCCTCTCCTTTCCTCTCCCTCCCTCTCGCCTGGACCTTCTCCATTCCTCTCCCTCCCTCTCGTCTGGCTCCCTCTCCCTCCCTCTCCCTCCCTCTCCCTCCGTCTGCCTCCCTCTCCCTCCCTCTCGTCTGGACCCTCTCCCTCCCTCTCCCTCCGTCTGCCACCCTCTCCCTCCCTCTCGTCTGGACCCTCTCCCTCCCTCTCCCTCCCTCTCGTCTGGACCCTCTCCCTCCTTCTCCCTCCCTCTCGCCTGGACCCTCTCCATTCCTCTCCCTCCCTCTCTCCTGGACCCTCTCCCTCCCTCTCCCTCCCTCTGCCTCCCTCGCCCTCCTTCTCGTCTGGACCCTCTCTCTCCCTCTCCCTCCCGCTGCCTCCCTCTGCCTTCCCTCTCGTCTGGACCCTCTCTCTCACTCTCCCTCCCTCTTGCCTGGACCCTCTTCCTCCCTCTCCCTCCCTCTCCCCTGGACCCTCTCCCTCCCTCTCCCTCCTTCACGTCTGGACCCTCTCCCTGCCTCTCCCTCCCTCTCCCCTGCAGCCTCTCCCGCCCTCTCCCTCCCTCTCGTCTGGACCCTCTCCCTCCCTCTCCCTCCCTCTCCCTCCATTTCCCTCGGACCCTCTCCATTCCTTTCCCTCCCCCCTCGCCTGGACCCTCTCCCTCCCTCTCCTCCCTCTGCCTCCCTCTCGCCTGCACCCTCTCTCTCCCTCTCCCTCCTTTTCTCCTTTACCCACTCCCTCCCTCTCACCTGCACCCTCTCCCTGCCTCTCCCTTCCTCTCCCCTGCAACCTCTCCCTTCCTCTCCCTTCCTCTCCCCTGCAGCCTCTCCCTTCCTCTCCCTCCCTCTCCCTCCCTCTGCCTCCCTCTCCCTCCTTCTCGTCTGGACCCTCTCCCTCCCTCTCCCTCCCTCTGCCTCCCTCTCCCTCCTTCTCGTCTGGACCCTCTCCCTCCCTCTCCCTCCCTCTCGTCTGGACCCTCTCCCTCCTTCTCCCTCCCTCTCTCCTGGACCCTCTCCCTCCCTCTCCCTCCCTCTGCCTCCCTCTCCCTCCTTCTCGTCTGGACCCTCTCTCTCCCTCTCCCTCTCGCTGCCTCCCTCTCCCTTCCCTCTCGTCTGGACCCTCTCTCTCACTCTCCCTCCCTCTCCCCTGGACCCTCTCCCGCCCTCTCCCTCTCTCTCGTATGGACCCTCTCCCTCCCTCTCCCTCCCTCTCCCTCCATTTCCCTCGGACCCTCTCCACTCCTCTCCCTCCCTCTCGTCTGGACCCTCTCCCTCCCTCTCCCTTCGTCTGCCTCCCTCTACCTCCCTCTCGTCTGGACCCTCTCCCTCCATCTCCCTCCGTCTGCCTCCCTCTCCCGCCCGCTCGCCTGGCCCCTCTCCTTTCCTCTCCCTCCCTCTCCCCTGGCCCTTCTCCATTCCTCTCGCTCCCTCTCCCCTGGACCCTCTCCTGCCCTCTCCCTCCCTCTCGCCTGGACCCTCTCCCTCCCTCTCCCTCCTTCTCGTCTGGACCCTCTCCCTCCCTCTCCCTCCCTCTCCCCTTCAGCCTCTCCCGCCCTCTCCCTCCCTCTCGTCTGGACCCTCTTCCTCCCTGTCCCTCTCTCTCCCTCCATTTCCCTCGTACCCTCTCCCGCCCTCTCCCTCCCTCTCGCCTGGACCCTCTCCCTCCCTCTGCCTCCCTCTGCCTCCCTCTCCCTCCTTCTCGTCTGGACTCTCTCCCTCCCTCTCCTTCCCTCTCTCCTGTACCCTCTCTGTCCCTCTCCCTCCCCCTTCCTCCCTCTCCCTTCCTCTCGGCTGGAACCTCTCCCGCCCTCTCCTTCCCTGTCGCCTGGACCCTCTTTCTCCCTCTCCCCTGAACCCTCTCTGTCCCTCTCCCTCCCTCTCGCCTAGACCCTCTCCCTCCCGCTCCCTCCCTCTCTCCTGCACCCTCTCCTCCCCCTCCCTCCATTTCCCTCGAACCCTCTCCATTCCTCTCCCTCCCTCTCCCTCGGACCCTCTCCCTCCCTCTCCCTCGGACCCTCTCCCTGCCTCTCCCTGCCTCTCCCTCCCTCTCCCTCCCTCTCGTCTGGACCCTCTCCCTCCTTCTCCCTCCCTCTCGCCTGGACCCTCTCCATTCCTCTCCCTCCCTCTCGCCTGGACTCTCTCCCTCCCTCTCCCTCCCTCTGCCTCCCTCTCCCTCCTTCTCGTCTGGACCCTCTCTGTCCGTCTCCCTCCCGCTGCCTCCCTCTCCCTCCTTCTCGTCTGGCCCCTCTCCCTCCTTCTCCCTCCCTCTTGCCTGGACCCTCTCCATTCCTCTCCCTCCCTCTCGCCTGGACCCTCTCCCTCCCTCTCCCTCCGTCTGCCTCCCTCTCCCTCCCTCTCGCCTGGCCCCTCTCCTTTCCTCTCCCTCCCTCTCCTCTGGATCATCTCCCTCCCTCTCCCTCCCTCTCGCCTGGACCCTCTCCCGCCGTCTCCCTCCCTGTCCCTCGGACCCTCTCCCTCCCTCTCCCTCCCTCTCCCTCCCTCTTATCTGGATCATCTCCTTCCCTCTCCCCTGGATCCTCTCCCTCCCTCTCCGTCTCTCTCCCGAGGTCCTTCTCCCGCCCTCTCCCTCCCTCTCGCCTGTACCCTCTCCCTCCCTCTCTCCTGGAACCTCTCCCACCCTCTCCCTCCCTCTCGCCGGGAACCTCTCTGTCCCTCTCCCTCCCTCTCGTCTGGACCCTCTCCTTCCCTCTCTCTCCCTCTGTCCTGGACCCTCTACCTCCCTCCCCTCCCTCTCGCCTGGAACCTCTCTGTCCCTCTCCCTCCTTCTCCACTGGACCCTCTCTATCCATCTCCCTCCCTGTCGCCTGGAGCCTCACCCTTCCTTTCCCTCACTCTCCCTCGGACCCTCTCCCTGCCTCTCCCCCCCTCTGCCTCCCTCTCCCTCCCTCTCGTATGGACCCTCTCCCTCCTTCTCCCTCCCTCTCGCCTGGACCCTCTCCATTCCTCTCCCTCCCTCTCGCCTGGACCCTCTCCCTCCCTCTCCCTCCTTCTCGTCTGGACCCTCTCCCTCCCTCTCCCTCCCTCTCCCCCGGACCCTCTCCCGCCCTCTCCCTCCCTCTCGCCTGGACCCTCTCCCTCCCTCTCCCTCCTTCTCGCCTGGACCCTCTCCCTCCCTCTCCCTCCCTCTCGTCTGGACCCTCTCCCGCCCTCTCCCTCCCTCTCGTCTGGCTCCCTCTCCCTCCCTCTCCCTCCCTCTCGCCTGGACCCTCTCCCTCCCTCTCCCTCCCTCTCCCTCCTTCTCGTCTGGACTCTCTCCCTCCCTCTCCTTCCCTCTCGCCTGGACGCTCTCCCTCCTTCTCCCTCCCTCTCGCCTGGATCCTCTTCCTCCCTCTCCCTCCCTCTCCCCTGGAACCTCTCCCGCCCTCTCCCTCCCTCTCGCCTGGAACCTCTCCTTTCCTCTCCCTCCCTCTCCTCTGGATTATCTCCCTCCCTCTCCCTCCGTCTGCCTCCCTCTCCCTCCCTCTCGCCTGGACCCTCTCCTTTCCTCTCCCTCCCTCTCCTCTGGATTATCTCCCTCCCTCTCCCTCCCTCTCGTCTGGACCCTCTCCCTCCTTCTCCCTCCCCCTCGCCTGGCTCCCTCTCCCTCCCTCTCCCTCCCTCTCCCCTGGAACCTCTCCCGCCCTCTCCCTCCCTCTCGTCTGGACCCTTTTCCTCCCGCTCCCTCCCTCTCCCTCCATTTCCCTCGGACCCTCGGACCCTCTCCCTTCCTCTCCCTCCCTCTCGCCTTGAACCTCTCACTCCCTCTCCCTCCCTCTGCCTCCCTCTCCCTCCTTCTCGTCTGGACTCTCTCCCTCCCTCTCCTTCCCTCTCTCCTGTACCCTCTCCCTCCCTCTCCCTCCCTCTTCCTCCATCTCCCTTCCTCTCGGCTGGAACCTCTCCCGCCCTCTCCTTCCCTCTCGCCTGGACCCGCTTTCTCCCTCTCCCTCCCTCTCCCCTGGACCCTCTCTGTCCCACTCCCTCCCTCTCCCCTGGACCCTCTCCCTCCCGCTCCCTCCCTCTCTCCTGTACCCTCTCCCTCCCTCTCCCTCCCTCTTCCTCCCTCTCCCTTCCTCTCGGCTGGAACCTCTCCCGCCCTCTCCTTCCCTGTCGCCTGGACCCTCTTTCTCCCTCTCCCTCCCTCTCCCCTGGACCCTCTCTGTCCCTCTCCCTCCCTCTCGCCTAGACCCTCTCCCTCCCGCTCCCTCCCTCTCTCCTGCACCCTCTCCTCCCCCTCCCTCCATTTCCCTCGAACCCTCACCCTTCCTCTCCCTCCCTCTCGTCTGGACCCTCTCCCTCCCTCTCCCTCCCTCTGCCTCCGTCTGCCTCCCTCTCGCCTGGCCCCTCTCCTTTCCTCTCCCTCCCTCTCGTCTTGCTCCCTCTCCCTCCCTCTCCCTCCCTCTCCCTCCGTCTGCCTCCCTCTCCCTCCCTCTCGCCTGGACCCTCTCCCTCCCTCTCCCTCCGTCTGCCACCCTCTCCCTCCCTCTCGTCTGGACCGTCTCCCTCCCTCTCCCTCCCTCTCGTCTGGACCCTCTCCCTCCTTCTCCCTCCCTCTCGCCTGGACCCTCTCCATTCCTCTCCTCCCTCTCTCCTGGACCCTCTCCCTCCCTCTCCCTCCCTCTGCCTCCCTCGCCCTCCTTCTCGTCTGGACCCTCTCTCTCCCTCTCCCTCCCGCTGCCTCCCTCTCCCTTCCCTCTCGTCTGGACCCTCTCTCTCCCTCTCCCTCCCTCTCCCCTGGACCCTCTCCCGCCCTCTCCCTCCCTCTCCCTCCATTTCCCTCGGACCCTCTCCATTCCTCTCCCTCCCTCTCGTCTGGACCCTCTCCCTCCCTCTCCCTCCGTCTGCCTCCCTCTCCCTTCCTCTCGTCTGGACCCTCTCTCTCCCTCTCCCTCCGTCTGCCTCCCTCTCCCGCCCACTCGCCTGGCCCCTCTCCTTTCCTCTCCCTCCCTCTCCTCTGGATCATCTCCCTCCCTCTCCCTCCCTCTCGCCTGGACCCTCTCCCTCCCTCTCCCTCCCTTTCCCTCGGACCCTCTCCATTCCTATCCCTCCCTCTCGCCTGGACCCTCTCCCTCCCTCTCCCTCCGTCTACCTCCCTCTCCCTCCCTCTCGCCTGGACCCTCTCCCTCCCTCTCCCTCCGTCTGCCTCCCTCTCCCTCCCTCTCGCCTGGCCCCTCTCCTTTCCTCTCCCTCCCTCTCGCCTGGACCTTCTCCATTCCTCTCCCTCCCTCTCGTCTGGCTCCCTCTCCCTCCCTCTCCCTCCCTCTCCCTCCCGCTGCCTCCCTCTCCCTTCCCTCTCGTCTGGACCCTCTCCCTCCCTCTCCCTCCGTCTGCCACCCTCTCCCTCCCTCTCGTCTGGACCCTCTCCCTCCCTCTCCCTCCCTCTCGTCTGGACCCTCTCCCTGCTTCTCCCTCCCTCTCGCCTGGACCCTCTCCATTCCTCTCCCTCCCTCTCTCCTGGACCCTCTCCCTCCCTCTCCCTCCCTCTGCCTCCCTCGCCCTCCTTCTCGTCTGGACCCTCTCTCTCCCTCTCCCTCCCGCTGCCTCCCTCTCCCTTCCCTCTCGTCTGGACCCTCTCTCTCACTCTCCCTCCCTCTTGCCTGGACCCTCTTCCTCCCTCTCCCTCCCTCTCCCCTGGACCCTCTCCCTCCCTCTCCCTCCTTCACGTCTGGACCCTCTCCCTGCCTCTCCCTCCCTCTCCCCTGCAGCCTCTCCCGCCCTCTCCCTCCCTCTCGTCTGGACCCTCTTCCTCCCTCTCCCTCCCTCTCCCTCCATTTCCCTCGGACCCTCTCCATTCCTCTCCCTCCCCCCTCGCCTGGACCCTCGCCCTCCCTCTCCTCCCTCTGCCTCCCTCTCGCCTGCACCCTCTCTCTCCCTCTCCCTCCTTTTCTCCTTTACCCACTCCCTCCCTCTCACCTGCACCCTCTCCCTGCCTCTCCCTTCCTCTCCCCTGCAGCCTCTCCCTTCCTCTCCCTCCCTCTCGTCTGGACCCTCTCCCTCCCTCTCCCTCCCTCTCCCTCCCTCTGCCTCCCTCTCCCTCCTTCTCGTCTGGACCCTCTCTCTCCCTCTCCCTCCCTCTGCCTCCCTCTCCCTCCTTCTCGTCTGGACCCTCTCCCTCCCTCTCCCTCCCTCTCGTCTGGACCCTCTCCCTCCTTCTCCCTCCCTCTCTCCTGGACCCTCTCCCTCCCTCTCCCTCCCTCTGCCTCCCTCTCCCTCCTTCTCGTCTGGACCCTCTCTCTCCCTCTCCCTCTCGCTGCCTCCCTCTCCCTTCCCTCTCGTCTGGACCCTCTCTCTCACTCTCCCTCCCTCTCCCCTGGACCCTCTCCCGCCCTCTCCCTCTCTCTCGTATGGACCCTCTCCCTCCCTCTCCCTCCCTCTCCCTCCATTTCCCTCGGACCCTCTCCATTCCTCTCCCTCCCCCCTCGTCTGGACCCTCGCCCTCCCTCTCCTCCCTCTGCCTCCCTCTCGCCTGCACCCTCTCTCTCCCTCTCCCTCCTTTTCTCCTTTACCCACTCCCTCCCTCTCACCTGCACCCTCTCCCTGCCTCTCCCTTCCTCTCCCCTGCAGCCTCTCCCTTCCTCTCCCTCCCTCTCGTCTGGACCCTCTCCCTCCCTCTCCCTCCCTCTCCCTCCCTCTGCCTCCCTCTCCCTCCTTCTCGTCTGGACCCTCTCTCTCCCTCTCCCTCCCTCTGCCTCCCTCTCCCTCCTTCTCGTCTGGACCCTCTCCCTCCCTCTCCCTCCCTCTCGTCTGGACCCTCTCCCTCCTTCTCCCTTCCTCTCTCCTGGACCCTCTCCCTCCCTCTCCCTCCCTCTGCCTCCCTCTCCCTCCTTCTCGTCTGGACACTCTCTCTCCCTCTCCCTCTCGCTGCCTCCCTCTCCCTTCCCTCTCGTCTGGACCCTCTCTCTCACTCTCCCTCCCTCTCCCCTGGACCCTCTCCCGCCCTCTCCCTCCCTCTCCCTCCATTTCCCTCGGACCCTCTCCATTCCTCTCCCTCCCTCTCGTCTGGACCCTCTCCCTCCCTCTCCCTCCGTCTGCCTCCCTCTCCCTCCCTCTCGTCTGGACCCTCTCTCTCCCTCTCCCTCCGTCTGCCTCCCTCTCCCTCCCTCTCGCCTGGCCCCTCTCCTTTCCTCTCCCTCCCTCTCGCCTGGACCTTCTCCATTCCTCTCCCTCCCTCTCGTCTGGCTCCCTCTCCCTCCCTCTCCCTCCCTCTCCCTCCGTCTGCCTCCCTCTCCCTCCCTCTCGTCTGGACCCTCTCCCTCCCTCTCCCTCCGTCTGCCACCCTCTCCCTCCCTCTCGTCTGGACCGTCTCCCTCCCTCTCCCTCCCTCTCGTCTGGACCCTCTCCCTGCTTCTCCCTCCCTCTCGCCTGGACCCTCTCCATTCCTCTCCCTCCCTCTCTCCTGGACCCTCTCCCTCCCTCTCCCTCCCTCTGCCTCCCTCGCCCTCCTTCTCGTCTGGACCCTCTCTCTCCCTCTCCCTCCCGCTGCCTCCCTCTGCCTTCCCTCTCGTCTGGACCCTCTCTCTCACTCTCCCTCCCTCTTGCCTGGACCCTCTTCCTCCCTCTCCCTCCCTCTCCCCTGGACCCTCTCCCTCCCTCTCCCTCCTTCACGTCTGGACCCTCTCCCTGCCTCTCCCTCCCTCTCCCCTGCAGCCTCTCCCGCCCTCTCCCTCCCTCTCGTCTGGACCCTCTTCCTCCCTCTCCCTCCCTCTCCCTCCATTTCCCTCGGACCCTCTCCATTCCTCTCCCTCCCCCCTCGCCTGGACCCTCTCCCTCCCTCTCCTCCCTCTGCCTCCCTCTCGCCTGCACCCTCTTTCTCCCTCTCCCTCCTTTTCTCCTTTACCCACTCCCTCCCTCTCACCTGCACCCTCTCCCTGCCTCTCCCTTCCTCTCCCCTGCAGCCTCTTCCTTCCTCTCCCTTCCTCTCGTCTGGACCCTCTCCCTCCCTCTCCTCCCTCTGCCTCCCTCTCGCCTGCACCCTCTCTCTCCCTCTCCCTCCTTTTCTCCTTTACCCACTCCCTCCCTCTCACCTGCACCCTCTCCCTGCCTCTCCCTTCCTCTCCCCTGCAGCCTCTCCCTTCCTCTCCCTCCCTCTCGTCTGGACCCTCTCCCTCCCTCTCCCTCCCTCTCCCTCCCTCTGCCTCCCTCTCCCTCCTTCTCGTCTGGACCCCCTCTCTCCCTCTCCCTCCCGCTGCCTCCCTCTCCCTCCTTCTCGTCTGGACCCTCTCCCTCCCTCTCCCTCCCTCTCGTCTGGACCCTCTCCCTCCTTCTCCCTCCCTCTCTCCTGGACCCTCTCCCTCCCTCTCCCTCCCTCTGCCTCCCTCTCCCTCCTTCTCGTCTGGACCCTCTCTCTCACTCTCCCTCTCGCTGCCTCCCTCTCCCTTCCCTCTCGTCTGGACCCTCTCTCTCACTCTCCCTCCCTCTCCCCTGGACCCTCTCCCGCCCTCTCCCTCTCTCTCGTATGGACCCTCTCCCTCCCTCTCCCTCCCTCTCCCTCCATTTCCCTCGGACCCTCTCCACTCCTCTCCCTCCCTCTCGTCTGGACCCTCTCCCTCCCTCTCCCTCCCTCTGCCTCCCTCTACCTCCCTCTCGTCTGGACCCTCTCCCTCCATCTCCCTCCGTCTGCCTCCCTCTCCCTCCCTCTCCCCTGGACCCTCTCCCTCCCTCTCCCTCCTTCACGTCTGGACCCTCTCCCTGCCTCTCCCTCCCTCTCCCCTGCAGCCTCTCCCGCCCTCTCCCTCCCTCTCGTCTGGACCCTCTCCCTCCCTCTCCCTCCTTCTCGTCTGGACCCTCTCCCTCCCTCTCCCTCCCTCTCCCCTTCAGCCTCTCCCGCCCTCTCCCTCCCTCTCGTCTGCACCCTCTTCCTCCCTGTCCCTCTCTCTCCCTCCATTTCCCTCGTACCCTCTCCATTCCTCTCCCTCCCTCTCGCCTGGACCCTCTCCCTCCCTCTGCCTCCCTCTGCCTCCCTCTCCCTCCTTCTCGTCTGGACTCTCTCCCTCCCTCTCCTTCCCTCTCTCCTGTACCCTCTCTGTCCCTCTCCCTCCCGCTGCCTCCCTCTCCCTCCTTCTCGTCTGGACCCTCTCCCTCCCTCTCCCTCCCTCTCGTCTGGACCCTCTCCCTCCTTCTCCCTCCCTCTCTCCTGGACCCTCTCCCTCCCTCTCCCTCCCTCTGCCTCCCTCTCCCTCCTTCTCGTCTGGACCCTCTCTCTCACTCTCCCTCTCGCTGCCTCCCTCTCCCTTCCCTCTCGTCTGGACCCTCTCTCTCACTCTCCCTCCCTCTCCCCTGGACCCTCTCCCGCCCTCTCCCTCTCTCTCGTATGGAACCTCTCCCTCCCTCTCCCTCCCTCTCCCTCCATTTCCCTCGGACCCTCTCCACTCCTCTCCCTCCCTCTCGTCTGGACCCTCTCCCTCCCTCTCCCTTCGTCTGCCTCCCTCTACCTCCCTCTCGTCTGGACCCTCTCCCTCCATCTCCCTCCGTCTGCCTCCCTCTCCCGCCCGCTCGCCTGGCCCCTCTCCTTTCCTCTCCCTCCCTCTCCCCTGGACCTTCTCCATTCCTCTCCCTCCCTCTCCCCTGGACCCTCTCCTGCCCTCTCCCTCCCTCTCGCCTGGACCCTCTCCCTCCCTCTCCCTCCTTCTCGTCTGGACCCTCTCCCTCCCTCTCCCTCCCTCTCCCCTTCAGCCTCTCCCGCCCTCTCCTTCCCTGTCGCCTGGACCCTCTTTCTCCCTCTCCCCTGAACCCTCTCTGTCCCTCTCCCTCCCTCTCGCCTAGACCCTCTCCCTCCCGCTCCCTCCCTCTCTCCTGCACCCTCTCCTCCCCCTCCCTCCATTTCCCTCGAACCCTCTCCATTCCTCTCCCTCCCTCTCCCTCGGACCCTCTCCCTCCCTCTCCCTCGGACCCTCTCCCTGCCTCTCCCCCCCTCTCCCTCCCTCTCCCTCCCTCTCGTCTGGACCCTCTCCCTCCTTCTCCCTCCCTCTCGCCTGGACCCTCTCCATTCCTCTCCCTCCCTCTCGCCTGGACTCTCTCCCTTCCTCTCCCTCCCTCTGCCTCCCTCTCCCTCCTTCTCGTCTGGACCCTCTCTGTCCGTCTCCCTCCCGCTGCCTCCCTCTCCCTCCTTCTCGTCTGGCCCCTCTCCCTCCTTCTCCCTCCCTCTTGCCTGGACCCTCTCCATTCCTCTCCCTCCCTCTCGTCTGGACCCTCTCCCTCCCTCTCCCTCCCTCTGCCTCCCTCTCCCTCCCTCTCGTCTGGACCCTCTCTCTCCCTCTCCCTCCCGCTGCCTCCCTCTCCCGCCCTCTCGCCTGGCCCCTCTCCTTTCCTCTCCCTCCCTCTCCTCTGGATCATCTCCCTCCCTCTCCCTCCCTCTCCCCTGGACCCTCTCCCTCCCTCTCCCTCCCTCTCGCCTGGACCCTCTCCTTTCCTCTCCCTCCCTCTCCTCTGGATTATCTCCCTCCCTCTCCCTCCGTCTGCCTCCCTCTCCCTCCCTCTCGCCTGGACCCTCTCCTTTCCTCTCCCTCCCTCTCCTCTGGATTATCTCCCTCCCTCTCCCTTCCTCTCCCCTGGACCCTCTCCCGCCGTCTCCCTCCCTGTCCCTCGGACCCTCTCCCTCCCTCTCCCTCCCTCTCCCCTGGAACCTCTCCCGCCCTCTCCCTCCCTCTCGTCTGGACCCTTTTCCTCCCGCTCCCTCCCTCTCCCTCCATTTCCCTCGGACCCTCGGACCCTCTCCCTTCCTCTCCCTCCCTCTCGCCTTGAACCTCTCACTCCCTCTCCCTCCCTCTGCCTCCCTCTCCCTCCTTCTCGTCTGGACTCTCTCCCTCCCTCTCCTTCCCTCTCTCCTGTACCCTCTCCCTCCCTCTCCCTCCCTCTTCCTCCATCTCCCTTCCTCTCGGCTGGAACCTCTCCCGCCCTCTCCTTCCCTCTCGCCTGGACCCTCTTTCTCCCTCTCCCTCCCTCTCCCCTGGACCCTCTCTGTCCCACTCCCTCCCTCTCCCCTGGACCCTCTCCCTCCCGCTCCCTCCCTCTCTCCTGTACCCTCTCCCTCCCTCTCCCTCCCTCTTCCTCCCTCTCCCTTCCTCTCGGCTGGAACCTCTCCCGCCCTCTCCTTCCCTGTCGCCTGGACCCTCTTTCTCCCTCTCCCTCCCTCTCCCCTGGACCCTCTCTGTCCCTCTCCCTCCCTCTCGCCTAGACCCTCTCCCTTCCGCTCCCTCCCTCTCTCCTGCACCCTCTCCTCCCCCTCCCTCCATTTCCCTCGAACCCTCTCCCTTCCTCTCCCTCCCTCTCGTCTGGACCCTCTCCCTCCCTCTCCCTCCCTCTCCCTCCGTCTGCCTCCCTCTCGCCTGGCCCCTCTCCTTTCCTCTCCCTCCCTCTCGTCTTGCTCCCTCTCCCTCCCTCTCCCTCCCTCTCCCTCCGTCTGCCTCCCTCTCCCTCCCTCTCGTCTGGACCCTCTCCCTCCCTCTCCCTCCGTCTGCCACCCTCTCCCTCCCTCTCGTCTGGACCGTCTCCCTCCCTCTCCCTCCCTCTCGTCTGGACCCTCTCCCTCCTTCTCCCTCCCTCTCGCCTGGACCCTCTCCATTCCTCTCCTCCCTCTCTCCTGGACCCTCTCCCTCCCTCTCCCTCCCTCTGCCTCCCTCGCCCTCCTTCTCGTCTGGACCCTCTCTCTCCCTCTCCCTCCCGCTGCCTCCCTCTCCCTTCCCTCTCGTCTGGACCCTCTCTCTCACTCTCCCTCCCTCTCCCCTGGACCCTCTCCCGCCCTCTCCCTCCCTCTACCTCCATTTCCCTCGGACCCTCTCCATTCCTCTCCCTCCCTCTCGTCTGGACCCTCTCCCTCCCTCTCCCTCCGTCTGCCTCCCTCTCCCTCCCTCTCGTCTGGACCCTCTCTCTCCCTCTCCCTCCGTCTGCCTCCCTCTCCCTCCCTCTCGTCTGGACCCTCTCCCGCCCTCTCCCTCCCTCTCGTCTGGCTCCCTCTCCCTCCCTCTCCCTCCCTCTAGCCTGGACCCTCTCCCTCCCTCTCCCTTCCTTTCCCTCGGACCCTCTCCATTCCTATCCCTCCCTCTCGCCTGGACCCTCTCCCTCCCTCTCCCTCCGTCTACCTCCCTCTCCCTCCCTCTCGCCTGGACCCTCTCCCTCCCTCTCCCTCCGTCTGCCTCCCTCTCCCTCCCTCTCGCCTGGCCCCTCTCCTTTCCTCTCCCTCCCTCTCGCCTGGACCTTCTCCATTCCTCTCCCTCCCTCTCGTCTGGCTCCCTCTCCCTCCCTCTCCCTCCCTCTCCCTCCGTCTGCCTCCCTCTCCCTCCCTCTCGTCTGGACCCTCTCCCTCCCTCTCCCTCCGTCTCCCTCCCTCTCCCTCCCTCTCGTCTGGACCCTCTCCCTCCTTCTCCCTCCCTCTCGCCTGGACCCTCTCCATTCCTCTCCCTCCCTCTCTCCTGGACCCTCTCCCTCCCTCTCCCTCCCTCTGCCTCCCTCGCCCTCCTTCTCGTCTGGACCCTCTCTCTCCCTCTCCCTCCCGCTGCCTCCCTCTGCCTTCCCTCTCGTCTGGACCCTCTCTCTCACTCTCCCTCCCTCTTGCCTGGACCCTCTTCCTCCCTCTCCCTCCCTCTCCCCTGGACCCTCTCCCTCCCTCTCCCTCCTTCACGTCTGGACCCTCTCCCTGCCTCTCCCTCCCTCTCCCCTGCAGCCTCTCCCGCCCTCTCCCTCCCTCTCGTCTGGACCCTCTTCCTCCCTCTCCCTCCCTCTCCCTCCATTTCCCTCGGACCCTCTCCATTCCTCTCCCTCCCCCCTCGCCTGGACCCTCTCCCTCCCTCTCCTCCCTCTGCCTCCCTCTCGCCTGCACCCTCTCTCTCCCTCTCCCTCCTTTTCTCCTTTACCCACTCCCTCCCTCTCACCTGCACCCTCTCCCTGCCTCTCCCTTCCTCTCCCCTGCAACCTCTCCCTTCCTCTCCCTTCCTCTCCCCTGCAGCCTCTCCCTTCCTCTCCCTCCCTCTCCCTCCCTCTGCCTCCCTCTCCCTCCTTCTCGTCTGGACCCTCTCCCTCCCTCTCCCTCCCTCTGCCTCCCTCTCCCTCCTTCTCGTCTGGACCCTCTCCCTCCCTCTCCCTCCCTCTCGTCTGGACCCTCTCCCTCCTTCTCCCTCCCTCTCTCCTGGACCCTCTCCCTCCCTCTCCCTCCCTCTGCCTCCCTCTCCCTCCTTCTCGTCTGGACCCTCTCTCCCTCTCCCTCTCGCTGCCTCCCTCTCCCTTCCCTCTCGTCTGGACCCTCTCTCTCACTCTCCCTCCCTCTCCCCTGGACCCTCTCCCGCCCTCTCCCTCTCTCTCGTATGGACCCTCTCCCTCCCTCTCCCTCCCTCTCCCTCCCTCTCCCTCCATTTCCCTCGGACCCTCTCCACTCCTCTCCCTCCCTCTCGTCTGGACCCTCTCCCTCCCTCTCCCTTCGTCTGCCTCCCTCTACCTCCCTCTCGTCTGGACCCTCTCCCTCCATCTCCCTCCGTCTGCCTCCCTCTCCCGCCCGCTCGCCTGGCCCCTCTCCTTTCCTCTCCCTCCCTCTCCCCTGGCCCTTCTCCATTCCTCTCCCTCCCTCTCCCCTGGACCGTCTCCTGCCCTCTCCCTCCCTCTCGCCTGGACCCTCTCCCTCCCTCTCCCTCCTTCTCGTCTGGACCCTCTCCCTCCCTCTCCCTCCCTCTCCCCTTCAGCCTCTCCCGCCCTCTCCCTCCCTCTCGTCTGGACCCTCTTCCTCCCTGTCCCTCTCTCTCCCTCCATTTCCCTCGTACCCTCTCCCGCCCTCTCCCTCCCTCTCGCCTGGACCCTCTCCCTCCCTCTGCCTCCCTCTGCCTCCCTCTCCCTCCTTCTCGTCTGGACTCTCTCCCTCCCTCTCCTTCCCTCTCTCCTGTACCCTCTCTGTCCCTCTCCCTCCCCCTTCCTCCCTCTCCCTTCCTCTCGGCTGGAACCTCTCCCGCCCTCTCCTTCCCTGTCGCCTGGACCCTCTTTCTCCCTCTCCCCTGAACCCTCTCTGTCCCTCTCCCTCCCTCTCGCCTAGACCCTCTCCCTCCCGCTCCCTCCCTCTCTCCTGCACCCTCTCCTCCCCCTCCCTCCATTTCCCTCGAACCCTCTCCATTCCTCTCCCTCCCTCTCCCTCGGACCCTCTCCCTCCCTCTCCCTCGGACCCTCTCCCTGCCTCTCCCTGCCTCTCCCTCCCTCTCCCTCCCTCTCGTCTGGACCCTCTCCCTCCTTCTCCCTCCCTCTCGCCTGGACCCTCTCCATTCCTCTCTCTCCCTCTCGCCTGGACTCTCTCCCTCCCTCTCCCTCCCTCTGCCTCCCTCTCCCTCCTTCTCGTCTGGACCCTCTCTGTCCGTCTCCCTCCCGCTGCCTCCCTCTCCCTCCTTCTCGTCTGGCCCCTCTCCCTCCTTCTCCCTCCCTCTTGCCTGGACCCTCTCCATGCCTCTCCCTCCCTCTCGTCTGGACCCTCTCCCTCCCTCTCCCTCCGTCTGCCTCCCTCTCCCTCCCTCTCGCCTGGCCCCTCTCCTTTCCTCTCCCTCCCTCTCCTCTGGATCATCTCCCTCCCTCTCCCTCCCTCTCGCCTGGACCCTCTCCCGCCGTCTCCCTCCCTGTCCCTCGGACCCTCTCCCTCCCTCTCCCTCCCTCTCCCTCCCTCTTATCTGGATCATCTCCTTCCCTCTCCCCTAGATCCTCTCCCTCCCTCTCCGTCTCTCTCCCGAGGTCCTTCTCCCGCCCTCTCCCTCCCTCTCGCCTGTACCCTCTCCCTCCCTCTCTCCTGGAACCTCTCCCACCCTCTCCCTCCCTCTCGCCGGGAACCTCTCTGTCCCTCTCCCTCCCTCTCGTCTGGACCCTCTCCTTCCCTCTCTCTCCCTCTGTCCTGGACCCTCTACCTCCCTCCCCTCCCTCTCGCCTGGAACCTCTCTGTCCCTCTCCCTCCTTCTCCACTGGACCCTCTCTATCCATCTCCCTCCCTGTCGCCTGGAGCCTCACCCTTCCTTTCCCTCACTCTCCCTCGGACCCTCTCCCTGCCTCTCCCCCCCTCTGCCTCCCTCTCCCTCCCTCTCGTATGGACCCTCTCCCTCCTTCTCCCTCCCTCTCGCCTGGACCCTCTCCATTCCTCTCCCTCCCTCTCGCCTGGACCCTCTCCCTCCCTCTCCCTCCTTCTCGTCTGGACCCTCTCCCTCCCTCTCCCTCCCTCTCCCCCGGACCCTCTCCCGCCCTCTCCCTCCCTCTCGCCTGGACCCTCTCCCTCCCTCTCCCTCCTTCTCGCCTGGACCCTCTCCCTCCCTCTCCCTCCCTCTCGTCTGGACCCTCTCCCGCCCTCTCCCTCCCTCTCGTCTGGCTCCCTCTCCCTCCCTCTCCCTCCCTCTCGCCTGGACCCTCTCCCTCCCTCTCCCTCCCTCTCCCTCCTTCTCGTCTGGACTCTCTCCCTCCCTCTCCTTCCCTCTCGCCTGGACGCTCTCCCTCCTTCTCCCTCCCTCTCGCCTGGATCCTCTTCCTCCCTCTCCCTCCCTCTCCCCTGGAACCTCTCCCGCCCTCTCCCTCCCTCTCGCCTGGAACCTCTCTGTCCCTCTCCCTCCTTCTCCACTGGACCCTCTCTATCCATCTCCCTCCCTGTCGCCTGGAGCCTCACCCTTCCTCTCCCTCACTCTCCCTCGGACCCTCTCCCTGCCTCTCCCCCCCTCTGCCTCCCTCTCCCTCCCTCTCGTCTGGACCCTCTCCCTCCTTCTCCCTCCCCCTCGCCTGGCTCCCTCTCCCTCCCTCTCCCTCCCTCTCCCCTGGAACCTCTCCCGCCCTCTCCCTCCCTCTCGTCTGGACCCTTTTCCTCCCGCTCCCTCCCTGTCCCTCCATTTCCCTCGGACCCTCGGACCCTCTCCCTTCCTCTCCCTCCCTCTCGCCTTGAACCTCTCACTCCCTCTCCCTCCCTCTGCCTCCCTCTCCCTCCTTCTCGTCTGGACTCTCTCCCTCCCTCTCCTTCCCTCTCTCCTGTACCCTCTCCCTCCCTCTCCCTCCCTCTTCCTCCATCTCCCTTCCTCTCGGCTGGAACCTCTCCCGCCCTCTCCTTCCCTCTCGCCTGGACCCTCTTTCTCCCTCTCCCTCCCTCTCCCCTGGACCCTCTCTGTCCCACTCCCTCCCTCTCCCCTGGACCCTCTCCCTCCCGCTCCCTCCCTCTCTCCTGTACCCTCTCCCTCCCTCTCCCTCCCTCTTCCTCCCTCTCCCTTCCTCTCGGCTGGAACCTCTCCCGCCCTCTCCTTCCCTGTCGCCTGGACCCTCTTTCTCCCTCTCCCTCCCTCTCCCCTGGACCCTCTCTGTCCCTCTCCCTCCCTCTCGCCTAGACCCTCTCCCTCCCGCTCCCTCCCTCTCTCCTGCACCCTCTCCTCCCCCTCCCTCCATTTCCCTCGAACCCTCACCCTTCCTCTCCCTCCCTCTCGTCTGGACCCTCTCCCTCCCTCTCCCTCCCTCTCCCTCCGTCTGCCTCCCTCTCGCCTGGCCCCTCTCCTTTCCTCTCCCTCCCTCTCGTCTTGCTCCCTCTCCCTCCCTCTCCCTCCCTCTCCCTCCGTCTGCCTCCCTCTCCCTCCCTCTCGCCTGGACCCTCTCCCTCCCTCTCCCTCCGTCTGCCACCCTCTCCCTCCCTCTCGTCTGGACCGTCTCCCTCCCTCTCCCTCCCTCTCGTCTGGACCCTCTCCCTCCTTCTCCCTCCCTCTCGCCTGGACCCTCTCCATTCCTCTCCTCCCTCTCTCCTGGACCCTCTCCCTCCCTCTCCCTCCCTCTGCCTCCCTCGCCCTCCTTCTCGTCTGGACCCTCTCTCTCCCTCTCCCTCCCGCTGCCTCCCTCTCCCTTCCCTCTCGTCTGGACCCTCTCTCTCCCTCTCCCTCCCTCTCCCCTGGACCCTCTCCCGCCCTCTCCCTCCCTCTCCCTCCATTTCCCTCGGACCCTCTCCATTCCTCTCCCTCCCTCTCGTCTGGACCCTCTCCCTCCCTCTCCCTCCGTCTGCCTCCCTCTCCCTCCCTCTCGTCTGGACCCTCTCTCTCCCTCTCCCTCCGTCTGCCTCCCTCTCCCGCCCACTCGCCTGGCCCCTCTCCTTTCCTCTCCCTCCCTCTCCTCTGGATCATCTCCCTCCCTCTCCCTCCCTCTCGCCTGGACCCTCTCCCTCCCTCTCCCTCCCTTTCCCTCGGACCCTCTCCATTCCTATCCCTCCCTCTCGCCTGGACCCTCTCCCTCCCTCTCCCTCCGTCTACCTCCCTCTCCCTCCCTCTCGCCTGGACCCTCTCCCTCCCTCTCCCTCCGTCTGCCTCCCTCTCCCTCCCTCTCGCCTGGCCCCTCTCCTTTCCTCTCCCTCCCTCTCGCCTGGACCTTCTCCATTCCTCTCCCTCCCTCTCGTCTGGCTCCCTCTCCCTCCCTCTCCCTCCCTCTCCCTCCGTCTGCCTCCCTCTCCCTCCCTCTCGTCTGGACCCTCTCCCTCCCTCTCCCTCCGTCTGCCACCCTCTCCCTCCCTCTCGTCTGGACCGTCTCCCTCCCTCTCCCTCCCTCTCGTCTGGACCCTCTCCCTCCCTCTCCCTCCCTCTCGCCTGGACCCTCTCCATTCCTCTCCCTCCCTCTCTCCTGGACCCTCTCCCTCCCTCTCCCTCCCTCTGCCTCCCTCTCCCTCCTTCTCGTCTGGACCCTCTCTCTCCCTCTCCCTCCCGCTGCCTCCCTCTCCCTTCCCTCTCGTCTGGACCCTCTCTCTCACTCTCCCTCCCTCTTGCCTGGACCCTCTTCCGCCCTCTCCCTCCCTCTCCCCTGGACCCTCTCCCTCCCTCTCCCTCCTTCACGTCTGGACCCTCTCCCTGCCTCTCCCTCCCTCTCCCCTGCAGCCTCTCCCGCCCTCTCCCTCCCTCTCGTCTGGACCCTCTTCCTCCCTCTCCCTCCCTCTCCCTCCATTTCCCTCGGACCCTCTCCATTCCTCTCCCTCCCCCCTCGCCTGGACCCTCGCCCTCCCTCTCCTCCCTCTGCCTCCCTCTCGCCTGCACCCTCTCTCTCCCTCTCCCTCCTTTTCTCCTTTACCCACTCCCTCCCTCTCACCTGCACCCTCTCCCTGCCTCTCCCTTCCTCTCCCCTGCAGCCTCTCCCTTCCTCTCCCTCCCTCTCGTCTGGACCCTCTCCCTCCCTCTCCCTCCCTCTCCCTCCCTCTGCCTCCCTCTCCCTCCTTCTCGTCTGGACCCTCTCTCTCCCTCTCCCTCCCTCTGCCTCCCTCTCTCTCCTTCTCGTCTGGACCCTCTCCCTCCCTCTCCCTCCCTCTCGTCTGGACCCTCTCCCTCCTTCTCCCTCCCTCTCTCCTGGACCCTCTGCCTCCCTCTCCCTCCCTCTGCCTCCCTCTCCCTCCTTCTCGTCTGGACCCTCTCTCTCCCTCTCCCTCTCGCTGCCTCCCTCTCCCTTCCCTCTCGTCTGGACCCTCTCTCTCACTCTCCCTCCCTCTCCCCTGGACCCTCTCCCGCCCTCTCCCTCTCTCTCGTCTGGACCCTCTCCCTCCCTCTGCCTCCCTCTCCCTCCATTTCCCTCGGACCCTCTCCACTCCTCTCCCTCCCTCTCGTCTGGACCCTCTCCCTCCCTCTCCCTTCGTCTGCCTCCCTCTACCTCCCTCTCGTCTGGACCCTCTCCCTCCATCTCCCTCCGTCTGCCTCCCTCTCCCGCCCGCTCGCCTGGCCCCTCTCCTTTCCTCTCCCTCCCTCTCCCCTGGACCTTCTCCATTCCTCTCCCTCCCTCTCCCCTGGACCCTCTCCTGCCCTCTCCCTCCCTCTCGCCTGGACCCTCTCCCTCCCTCTCCCTCCTTCTCGTCTGGACCCTCTCCCTCCCTCTCCCTCCCTCTCCCCTTCAGCCTCTCCCGCCCTCTCCCTCCCTCTCGTCTGGACCCTCTTCCTCCCTGTCCCTCTCTCTCCCTCCATTTCCCTCGTACCCTCTCCATTCCTCTCCCTCCCTCTCGCCTGGAACCTCTCACTCCTTCTGCCTCCCTCTGCCTCCCTCTCCCTCCTTCTCGTCTGGACTCTCTCCCTCCCTCTCCTTCCCTCTCTCCTGTACCCTCTCTGTCCCTCTCCCTCCCCCTTCCTCCCTCTCCCTTCCTCTCGGCTGGAACCTCTCCCGCCCTCTCCTTCCCTGTCGCCTGGACCCTCTTTCTCCCTCTCCCCTGAACCCTCTCTGTCCCTCTCCCTCCCTCTCGCCTAGACCCTCTCCCTCCCGCTCCCTCCCTCTCTCCTGCACCCTCTCCTCCCCCTCCCTCCATTTCCCTCGAACCCTCTCCCTTCCTCTCCCTCCCTCTCCCTCGGACCCTCTCCCTCACTCTCCCTCGCACCCTCTCCCTGCCTCTCCCTGCCTCTCCCTCCCTCTCCCTCCCTCTCGTCTGGACCCTCTCCCTCCTTCTCCCTCCCTCTCGCCTGGACCCTCTCCATTCCTCTCCCTCCCTCTCGCCTGGAACCTCTCTGTCCCTCTCCCTCCTTCTCCACTGGACCCTCTCTATCCATCTCCCTCCCTGTCGCCTGGAGCCTCACCCTTCCTCTCCCTCACTCTCCCTCGGACCCTCTCCCTGCCTCTCCCCCCCTCTGCCTCCCTCTCCCTCCCTCTCGTCTGGACCCTCTCCCTCCTTCTCCCTCCCCCTCGCCTGGCTCCCTCTCCCTCCCTCTCCCTCCCTCTCCCCTGGAACCTCTCCCGCCCTCTCCCTCCCTCTCGTCTGGACCCTTTTCCTCCCGCTCCCTCCCTCTCCCTCCATTTCCCTCGGACCCTCGGACCCTCTCCCTTCCTCTCCCTCCCTCTCGCCTTGAACCTCTCACTCCCTCTCCCTCCCTCTGCCTCCCTCTCCCTCCTTCTCGTCTGGACTCTCTCCCTCCCTCTCCTTCCCTCTCTCCTGTACCCTCTCCCTCCCTCTCCCTCCCTCTTCCTCCATCTCCCTTCCTCTCGGCTGGAACCTCTCCCGCCCTCTCCTTCCCTCTCGCCTGGACCCTCTTTCTCCCTCTCCCTCCCTCTCCCCTGGACCCTCTCTGTCCCTCTCCCTCCCTCTCGCCTAGACCCTCTCCCTCCCGCTCCCTCCCTCTCTCCTGCACCCTCTCCTCCCCCTCCCTCCATTTCCCTCGAACCCTCTCCCTTCCTCTCCCTCCCTCTCGTCTGGACCCTCTCCCTCCCTCTCCCTCCCTCTCCCTCCGTCTGCCTCCCTCTCGCCTGGCCCCTCTCCTTTCCTCTCCCTCCCTCTCGTCTTGCTCCCTCTCCCTCCCTCTCCCTCCGTCTGCCTCCCTCTCCCTCCCTCTCGTCTGGACCGTCTCCCTCCCTCTCCCTCCCTCTCGTCTGGACCCTCTCCCTCCTTCTCCCTCCCTCTCGCCTGGACCCTCTCCATTCCTCTCCTCCCTCTCTCCTGGACCCTCTCCCTCCCTCTCCCTCCCTCTGCCTCCCTCGCCCTCCTTCTCGTCTGGACCCTCTCTCTCCCTCTCCCTCCCGCTGCCTCCCTCTCCCTTCCCTCTCGTCTGGACCCTCTCTCTCACTCTCCCTCCCTCTCCCCTGGACCCTCTCCCGCCCTCTCCCTCCCTCTCCCTCCATTTCCCTCGGACCCTCTCCATTCCTCTCCCTCCCTCTCGTCTGGACCCTCTCCCTCCCTCTCCCTCCGTCTGCCTCCCTCTCCCTCCCTCTCGTCTGGACCCTCTCTCTCCCTCTCCCTCCGTCTGCCTCCCTCTCCCGCCCGCTCGCCTGGCCCCTCTCCTTTCCTCTCCCTCCCTCTCCTCTGGATCATCTCCCTCCCTCTCCCTCCCTCTCGTCTGGACCCTCTCCCTCCCTCTCCCTCCCTTTCCCTCGGACCCTCTCCATTCCTATCCCTCCCTCTCGCCTGGACCCTCTCCCTCCCTCTCCCTCCGTCTATCTCCCTCTCCCTCCCTCTCGCCTGGACCCTCTCCCTCCCTCTCCCTCCGTCTGCCTCCCTCTCCCTCCCTCTCGCCTGGCCCCTCTCCTTTCCTCTCCCTCCCTCTCGCCTGGACCTTCTCCATTCCTCTCCCTCCCTCTCGTCTGGCTCCCTCTCCCTCCCTCTCCCTCCCTTTCCCTCCGTCTGCCTCCCTCTCGTCTGGACCCTCTCCCTCCCTCTCCCTCCGTCTGCCACCCTCTCCCTCCCTCTCGTCTGGACCGTCTCCCTCCCTCTCCCTCCCTCTCGTCTGGACCCTCTCCCTGCTTCTCCCTCCCTCTCGCCTGGACCCTCTCCATTCCTCTCCCTCCCTCTCTCCTGGACCCTCTCCCTCCCTCTCCCTCCCTCTGCCTCCCTCGCCCTCCTTCTCGTCTGGACCCTCTCTCTCCCTCTCCCTCCCGCTGCCTCCCTCTGCCTTCCCTCTCGTCTGGACCCTCTCTCTCACTCTCCCTCCCTCTTGCCTGGACCCTCTTCCTCCCTCTCCCTCCCTCTCCCCTGGACCCTCTCCCTCCCTCTCCCTCCTTCACGTCTGGACCCTCTCCCTGCCTCTCCCTCCCTCTCCCCTGCAGCCTCTCCCGCCCTCTCCCTCCCTCTCGTCTGGACCCTCTTCCTCCCTCTCCCTCCCTCTCCCTCCATTTCCCTCGGACCCTCTCCATTCCTCTCCCTCCCCCCTCGCCTGGACCCTCTCCCTCCCTCTCCTCCCTCTGCCTCCCTCTCGCCTGCACCCTCTTTCTCCCTCTCCCTCCTTTTCTCCTTTACCCACTCCCTCCCTCTCACCTGCACCCTCTCCCTGCCTCTCCCTTCCTCTCCCCTGCAGCCTCTCCCTTCCCCTCCCTCCCTCTCGTCTGGACCCTCTCCCTCCCTCTCCTCCCTCTGCCTCCCTCTCGCCTGCACCCTCTCTCTCCCTCTCCCTCCTTTTCTCCTTTACCCACTCCCTCCCTCTCACCTGCACCCTCTCCCTGCCTCTCCCTTCCTCTCCCCTGCAGCCTCTCCCTTCCTCTCCCTCCCTCTCGTCTGGACCCTCTCCCTCCCTCTCCCTCCCTCTCCCTCCCTCTGCCTCCCTCTCCCTCCTTCTCGTCTGGACCCCCTCTCTCCCTCTCCCTCCCGCTGCCTCCCTCTCCCTCCTTCTCGTCTGGACCCTCTCCCTCCCTCTCCCTCCCTCTCGTCTGGACCCTCTCCCTCCTTCTCCCTCCCTCTCTCCTGGACCCTCTCCCTCCCTCTCCCTCCCTCTGCCTCCCTCTCCCTCCTTCTCGTCTGGACCCTCTCTCTCACTCTCCCTCTCGCTGCCTCCCTCTCCCTTCCCTCTCGTCTGGACCCTCTCTCTCACTCTCCCTCCCTCTCCCCTGGACCCTCTCCCGCCCTCTCCCTCTCTCTCGTATGGACCCTCTCCCTCCCTCTCCCTCCCTCTCCCTCCATTTCCCTCGGACCCTCTCCACTCCTCTCCCTCCCTCTCGTCTGGACCCTCTCCCTCCCTCTCCCTTCGTCTGCCTCCCTCTACCTCCCTCTCGTCTGGACCCTCTCCCTCCATCTCCCTCCGTCTGCCTCCCTCTCCCGCCCGCTCGCCTGGCCCCTCTCCTTTCCTCTCCCTCCCTCTCCCCTGGACCTTCTCCATTCCTCTCCCTCCCTCTCCCCTGGACCCTCTCCTGCCCTCTCCCTCCCTCTCGCCTGGACCCTCTCCCTCCCTCTCCCTCCTTCTCGTCTGGACCCTCTCCCTCCCTCTCCCTCCCTCTCCCCTTCAGCCTCTCCCGCCCTCTCCCTCCCTCTCGTCTGGACCCTCTTCCTCCCTGTCCCTCTCTCTCCCTCCATTTCCCTCGTACCCTCTCCATTCCTCTCCCTCCCTCTCGCCTGGACCCTCTCCCTCCCTCTCCCTCCCTCTGCCTCCCCCTCCCTCCTTCTCGTCTGGACTCTCTCCCTCCCTCTCCTTCCCTCTCTCCTGTACCCTCTCTGTCCCTCTCCCTCCCCCTTCCTCCCTCTCCCTTCCTCTCGGCTGGAACCTCTCCCGCCCTCTCCTTCCCTGTCGCCTGGACCCTCTTTCTCCCTCTCCCCTGAACCCTCTCTGTCCCTCTCCCTCCCTCTCGCCTAGACCCTCTCCCTCCCGCTCCCTCCCTCTCTCCTGCACCCTCTCCTCCCCCTCCCTCCATTTCCCTCGAACCCTCTCCATTCCTCTCCCTCCCTCTCCCTCGGACCCTCTCCCTCCCTCTCCCTCGGACCCTCTCCCTGCCTCTCCCCCCCTCTCCCTCCCTCTCCCTCCCTCTCGTCTGGACCCTCTCCCTCCTTCTCCCTCCCTCTCGCCTGGACCCTCTCCATTCCTCTCCCTCCCTCTCGCCTGGACTCTCTCCCTTCCTCTCCCTCCCTCTGCCTCCCTCTCCCTCCTTCTCGTCTGGACCCTCTCTGTCCGTCTCCCTCCCGCTGCCTCCCTCTCCCTCCTTCTCGTCTGGCCCCTCTCCCTCCTTCTCCCTCCCTCTTGCCTGGACCCTCTCCATTCCTCTCCCTCCCTCTCGTCTGGACCCTCTCCCTCCCTCTCCCTCCGTCTGCCTCCCTCTCCCTCCCTCTCGTCTGGACCCTCTCTCTCCCTCTCCCTCCGTCTGCCTCCCTCTCCCGCCCTCTCGCCTGGCCCCTCTCCTTTCCTCTCCCTCCCTCTCCTCTGGATCATCTCCCTCCCTCTCCCTCCCTCTCGCCTGGACCCTCTCCCTCCCTCTCCCTCCCTCTCGCCTGGACCCTCTCCATTCCTCTCCCTCCCTCTCGCCTGGACCCCCTCCATCCCTCTCCCTCCGTCTGCCTCCCTCTCCCTCTCTCTCGCCTGGACCCTCTCCTTTCCTCTCCCTCCCTCTCCTCTGGATTATCTCCCTCCCTCTCCCTCCCTCTCGCCTGGACCCTCTCCCGCCGTCTCCCTCCCTGTCCCTCGGACCCTCTCCCTCCCTCTCCCTCCCTCTCCCTCCCTCTCCCTCCCTCTTATCTGGATCATCTCCTTCCCTCTCCCCTGGATCCTCTCCCTCCCTCTCCGTCTCTCTCCCGAGGTCCTTCTCCCGCCCTCTCCCTCCCTCTCGCCTGTACCCTCTCCCTCCCTCTCTCCTGGAACCTCTCCCACCCTCTCCCCCCCTCTCGCCGGGAACCTCTCTGTCCCTCTCCCTCCCTCTCGTCTGGACCCTCTCCTTCCCTCTCTCTCCCTCTGTCCTGGACCCTCTATCTCCCTCCCCTCCCTCTCGCCTGGAACCTCTCTGTCCCTCTCCCTCCTTCTCCACTGGACCCTCTCTATCCATCTCCCTCCCTGTCGCCTGGAGCCTCACCCTTCCTCTCCCTCACTCTCCCTCGGACCCTCTCCCTGCCTCTCCCCCCCTCTGCCTCCCTCTCCCTCCCTCTCGTCTGGACCCTCTCCCTCCTTCTCCCTCCCTCTCGCCTGGACCCTCTCCATTCCCCTCCCTCCCTCTCGCCTGGACCCTCTCCCTCCCTCTCCCTCCTTCTCGTCTGGACCCTCTCCCTCCCTCTCCCTCCCTCTCCCCCGGACCCTCTCCCGCCCTCTCCCTCCCTCTCGCCTGGACCCTCTCCCTCCCTCTCCCTCCTTCTCGCCTGGACCCTCTCCCTCCCTCTCCCTCCGTCTGCCTCCCTCTCCCTCCCTCTCGCCTGGCCCCTCTCCTTTCCTCTCCCTCCCTCTCGCCTGGACCTTCTCCATTCCTCTCCCTCCCTCTCGTCTGGCTCCCTCTCCCTCCCTCTCCCTCCCTTTCCCTCCGTCTGCCTCCCTCTCGTCTGGACCCTCTCCCTCCCTCTCCCTCCGTCTGCCACCCTCTCCCTCCCTCTCGTCTGGACCGTCTCCCTCCCTCTCCCTCCCTCTCGTCTGGACCCTCTCCCTGCTTCTCCCTCCCTCTCGCCTGGACCCTCTCCATTCCTCTCCCTCCCTCTCTCCTGGACCCTCTCCCTCCCTCTCCCTCCCTCTGCCTCCCTCGCCCTCCTTCTCGTCTGGACCCTCTCTCTCCCTCTCCCTCCCGCTGCCTCCCTCTGCCTTCCCTCTCGTCTGGACCCTCTCTCTCACTCTCCCTCCCTCTTGCCTGGACCCTCTTCCTCCCTCTCCCTCCCTCTCCCCTGGACCCTCTCCCTCCCTCTCCCTCCTTCACGTCTGGACCCTCTCCCTGCCTCTCCCTCCCTCTCCCCTGCAGCCTCTCCCGCCCTCTCCCTCCCTCTCGTCTGGACCCTCTTCCTCCCTCTCCCTCCCTCTCCCTCCATTTCCCTCGGACCCTCTCCATTCCTCTCCCTCCCCCCTCGCCTGGACCCTCTCCCTCCCTCTCCTCCCTCTGCCTCCCTCTCGCCTGCACCCTCTTTCTCCCTCTCCCTCCTTTTCTCCTTTACCCACTCCCTCCCTCTCACCTGCACCCTCTCCCTGCCTCTCCCTCCCTCTCCCCTGCAGCCTCTCCCTTCCCCTCCCTCCCTCTCGTCTGGACCCTCTCCCTCCCTCTCCTCCCTCTGCCTCCCTCTCGCCTGCACCCTCTCTCTCCCTCTCCCTCCTTTTCTCCTTTACCCACTCCCTCCCTCTCACCTGCACCCTCTCCCTGCCTCTCCCTTCCTCTCCCCTGCAGCCTCTCCCTTCCTCTCCCTCCCTCTCGTCTGGACCCTCTCCCTCCCTCTCCCTCCCTCTCCCTCCCTCTGCCTCCCTCTCCCTCCTTCTCGTCTGGACCCCCTCTCTCCCTCTCCCTCCCGCTGCCTCCCTCTCCCTCCTTCTCGTCTGGACCCTCTCCCTCCCTCTCCCTCCCTCTCGTCTGGACCCTCTCCCTCCTTCTCCCTCCCTCTCTCCTGGACCCTCTCCCTCCCTCTCCCTCCCTCTGCCTCCCTCTCCCTCCTTCTCGTCTGGACCCTCTCTCTCACTCTCCCTCTCGCTGCCTCCCTCTCCCTTCCCTCTCGTCTGGACCCTCTCTCTCACTCTCCCTCCCTCTCCCCTGGACCCTCTCCCGCCCTCTCCCTCTCTCTCGTATGGACCCTCTCCCTCCCTCTCCCTCCCTCTCCCTCCATTTCCCTCGGACCCTCTCCACTCCTCTCCCTCCCTCTCGTCTGGACCCTCTCCCTCCCTCTCCCTTCGTCTGCCTCCCTCTACCTCCCTCTCGTCTGGACCCTCTCCCTCCATCTCCCTCCGTCTGCCTCCCTCTCCCGCCCGCTCGCCTGGCCCCTCTCCTTTCCTCTCCCTCCCTCTCCCCTGGACCTTCTCCATTCCTCTCCCTCCCTCTCCCCTGGACCCTCTCCTGCCCTCTCCCTCCCTCTCGCCTGGACCCTCTCCCTCCCTCTCCCTCCTTCTCGTCTGGACCCTCTCCCTCCCTCTCCCTCCCTCTCCCCTTCAGCCTCTCCCGCCCTCTCCCTCCCTCTCGTCTGGACCCTCTTCCTCCCTGTCCCTCTCTCTCCCTCCATTTCCCTCGTACCCTCTCCATTCCTCTCCCTCCCTCTCGCCTGGACCCTCTCCCTCCCTCTCCCTCCCTCTGCCTCCCCCTCCCTCCTTCTCGTCTGGACTCTCTCCCTCCCTCTCCTTCCCTCTCTCCTGTACCCTCTCTGTCCCTCTCCCTCCCCCTTCCTCCCTCTCCCTTCCTCTCGGCTGGAACCTCTCCCGCCCTCTCCTTCCCTGTCGCCTGGACCCTCTTTCTCCCTCTCCCCTGAACCCTCTCTGTCCCTCTCCCTCCCTCTCGCCTAGACCCTCTCCCTCCCGCTCCCTCCCTCTCTCCTGCACCCTCTCCTCCCCCTCCCTCCATTTCCCTCGAACCCTCTCCATTCCTCTCCCTCCCTCTCCCTCGGACCCTCTCCCTCCCTCTCCCTCGGACCCTCTCCCTGCCTCTCCCCCCCTCTCCCTCCCTCTCCCTCCCTCTCGTCTGGACCCTCTCCCTCCTTCTCCCTCCCTCTCGCCTGGACCCTCTCCATTCCTCTCCCTCCCTCTCGCCTGGACTCTCTCCCTTCCTCTCCCTCCCTCTGCCTCCCTCTCCCTCCTTCTCGTCTGGACCCTCTCTGTCCGTCTCCCTCCCGCTGCCTCCCTCTCCCTCCTTCTCGTCTGGCCCCTCTCCCTCCTTCTCCCTCCCTCTTGCCTGGACCCTCTCCATTCCTCTCCCTCCCTCTCGTCTGGACCCTCTCCCTCCCTCTCCCTCCGTCTGCCTCCCTCTCCCTCCCTCTCGTCTGGACCCTCTCTCTCCCTCTCCCTCCGTCTGCCTCCCTCTCCCGCCCTCTCGCCTGGCCCCTCTCCTTTCCTCTCCCTCCCTCTCCTCTGGATCATCTCCCTCCCTCTCCCTCCCTCTCGCCTGGACCCTCTCCCTCCCTCTCCCTCCCTCTCGCCTGGACCCTCTCCATTCCTCTCCCTCCCTCTCGCCTGGACCCCCTCCATCCCTCTCCCTCCGTCTGCCTCCCTCTCCCTCTCTCTCGCCTGGACCCTCTCCTTTCCTCTCCCTCCCTCTCCTCTGGATTATCTCCCTCCCTCTCCCTCCCTCTCGCCTGGACCCTCTCCCGCCGTCTCCCTCCCTGTCCCTCGGACCCTCTCCCTCCCTCTCCCTCCCTCTCCCTCCCTCTCCCTCCCTCTTATCTGGATCATCTCCTTCCCTCTCCCCTGGATCCTCTCCCTCCCTCTCCGTCTCTCTCCCGAGGTCCTTCTCCCGCCCTCTCCCTCCCTCTCGCCTGTACCCTCTCCCTCCCTCTCTCCTGGAACCTCTCCCACCCTCTCCCCCCCTCTCGCCGGGAACCTCTCTGTCCCTCTCCCTCCCTCTCGTCTGGACCCTCTCCTTCCCTCTCTCTCCCTCTGTCCTGGACCCTCTATCTCCCTCCCCTCCCTCTCGCCTGGAACCTCTCTGTCCCTCTCCCTCCTTCTCCACTGGACCCTCTCTATCCATCTCCCTCCCTGTCGCCTGGAGCCTCACCCTTCCTCTCCCTCACTCTCCCTCGGACCCTCTCCCTGCCTCTCCCCCCCTCTGCCTCCCTCTCCCTCCCTCTCGTCTGGACCCTCTCCCTCCTTCTCCCTCCCTCTCGCCTGGACCCTCTCCATTCCCCTCCCTCCCTCTCGCCTGGACCCTCTCCCTCCCTCTCCCTCCTTCTCGTCTGGACCCTCTCCCTCCCTCTCCCTCCCTCTCCCCCGGACCCTCTCCCGCCCTCTCCCTCCCTCTCCCTCCATTTCCCTCGGACCCTCTCCATTCCTCTCCCTCCCTCTCGTCTGGACCCTCTCCCTCCCTCTCCCTCCGTCTGCCTCCCTCTCCCTCCCTCTCGTCTGGACCCTCTCTCTCCCTCTCCCTCCGTCTGCCTCCCTCTCCCTCCCTCTCGCCTGGCCCCTCTCCTTTCCTCTCCCTCCCTCTCGCCTGGACCTTCTCCATTCCTCTCCCTCCCTCTCCTCTGGCTCCCTCTCCCTCCCTCTCCCTCCCTCTCCCTCCGTCTGCCTCCCTCTCCCTCCCTCTCGTCTGGACCCTCTCCCTCCCTCTCCCTCCGTCTGCCACCCTCTCCCTCCCTCTCGTCTGGACCGTCTCCCTCCCTCTCCCTCCCTCTCGTCTGGACCCTCTCCCTGCTTCTCCCTCCCTCTCGCCTGGACCCTCTCCATTCCTCTCCCTCCCTCTCTCCTGGACCCTCTCCCTCCCTCTCCCTCCCTCTGCCTCCCTCGCCCTCCTTCTCGTCTGGACCCTCTCTCTCCCTCTCCCTCCCGCTGCCTCCCTCTGCCTTCCCTCTCGTCTGGACCCTCTCTCTCACTCTCCCTCCCTCTTGCCTGGACCCTCTTCCTCCCTCTCCCTCCCTCTCCCCTGGACCCTCTCCCTCCCTCTCCCTCCTTCACGTCTGGACCCTCTCCCTGCCTCTCCCTCCCTCTCCCCTGCAGCCTCTCCCGCCCTCTCCCTCCCTCTCGTCTGGACCCTCTTCCTCCCTCTCCCTCCCTCTCCCTCCATTTCCCTCGGACCCTCTCCATTCCTCTCCCTCCCCCCTCGCCTGGACCCTCTCCCTCCCTCTCCTCCCTCTGCCTCCCTCTCGCCTGCACCCTCTTTCTCCCTCTCCCTCCTTTTCTCCTTTACCCACTCCCTCCCTCTCACCTGCACCCTCTCCCTGCCTCTCCCTTCCTCTCCCCTGCAGCCTCTTCCTTCCTCTCCCTTCCTCTCGTCTGGACCCTCTCCCTCCCTCTCCTCCCTCTGCCTCCCTCTCGCCTGCACCCTCTCTCTCCCTCTCCCTCCTTTTCTCCTTTACCCACTCCCTCCCTCTCACCTGCACCCTCTCCCTGCCTCTCCCTTCCTCTCCCCTGCAGCCTCTCCCTTCCTCTCCCTCCCTCTCGTCTGGACCCTCTCCCTCCCTCTCCCTCCCTCTCCCTCCCTCTGCCTCCCTCTCCCTCCTTCTCGTCTGGACCCCCTCTCTCCCTCTCCCTCCCGCTGCCTCCCTCTCCCTCCTTCTCGTCTGGACCCTCTCCCTCCCTCTCCCTCCCTCTCGTCTGGACCCTCTCCCTCCTTCTCCCTCCCTCTCTCCTGGACCCTCTCCCTCCCTCTCCCTCCCTCTGCCTCCCTCTCCCTCCTTCTCGTCTGGACCCTCTCTCTCACTCTCCCTCTCGCTGCCTCCCTCTCCCTTCCCTCTCGTCTGGACCCTCTCTCTCACTCTCCCTCCCTCTCCCCTGGACCCTCTCCCGCCCTCTCCCTCTCTCTCGTATGGACCCTCTCCCTCCCTCTCCCTCCCTCTCCCTCCATTTCCCTCGGACCCTCTCCACTCCTCTCCCTCCCTCTCGTCTGGACCCTCTCCCTCCCTCTCCCTCCCTCTGCCTCCCTCTACCTCCCTCTCGTCTGGACCCTCTCCCTCCATCTCCCTCCGTCTGCCTCCCTCTCCCTCCCTCTCCCCTGGACCCTCTCCCTCCCTCTCCCTCCTTCACGTCTGGACCCTCTCCCTGCCTCTCCCTCCCTCTCCCCTGCAGCCTCTCCCGCCCTCTCCCTCCCTCTCGTCTGGACCCTCTCCCTCCCTCTCCCTCCTTCTCGTCTGGACCCTCTCCCTCCCTCTCCCTCCCTCTCCCCTTCAGCCTCTCCCGCCCTCTCCCTCCCTCTCGTCTGCACCCTCTTCCTCCCTGTCCCTCTCTCTCCCTCCATTTCCCTCGTACCCTCTCCATTCCTCTCCCTCCCTCTCGCCTGGACCCTCTCCCTCCCTCTGCCTCCCTCTGCCTCCCTCTCCCTCCTTCTCGTCTGGACTCTCTCCCTCCCTCTCCTTCCCTCTCTCCTGTACCCTCTCTGTCCCTCTCCCTCCCGCTGCCTCCCTCTCCCTCCTTCTCGTCTGGACCCTCTCCCTCCCTCTCCCTCCCTCTCGTCTGGACCCTCTCCCTCCTTCTCCCTCCCTCTCTCCTGGACCCTCTCCCTCCCTCTCCCTCCCTCTGCCTCCCTCTCCCTCCTTCTCGTCTGGACCCTCTCTCTCACTCTCCCTCTCGCTGCCTCCCTCTCCCTTCCCTCTCGTCTGGACCCTCTCTCTCACTCTCCCTCCCTCTCCCCTGGACCCTCTCCCGCCCTCTCCCTCTCTCTCGTATGGAACCTCTCCCTCCCTCTCCCTCCCTCTCCCTCCATTTCCCTCGGACCCTCTCCACTCCTCTCCCTCCCTCTCGTCTGGACCCTCTCCCTCCCTCTCCCTTCGTCTGCCTCCCTCTACCTCCCTCTCGTCTGGACCCTCTCCCTCCATCTCCCTCCGTCTGCCTCCCTCTCCCGCCCGCTCGCCTGGCCCCTCTCCTTTCCTCTCCCTCCCTCTCCACTGGACCTTCTCCATTCCTCTCCCTCCCTCTCCCCTGGACCCTCTCCTGCCCTCTCCCTCCCTCTCGCCTGGACCCTCTCCCTCCCTCTCCCTCCTTCTCGTCTGGACCCTCTCCCTCCCTCTCCCTCCCTCTCCCCTTCAGCCTCTCCCGCCCTCTCCCTCCCTCTCGTCTGGACCCTCTTCCTCCCTGTCCCTCTCTCTCCCTCCATTTCCCTCGTACCCTCTCCATTCCTCTCCCTCCCTCTCGCCTGGACCCTCTCCCTCCCTCTCCCTCCCTCTGCCTCCCTCTCCCTCCTTCTCGTCTGGACTCTCTCCCTCCCTCTCCTTCCCTCTCTCCTGTACCCTCTCTGTCCCTCTCCCTCCCCCTTCCTCCCTCTCCCTTCCTCTCGGCTGGAACCTCTCCCGCCCTCTCCTTCCCTGTCGCCTGGACCCTCTTTCTCCCTCTCCCCTGAACCCTCTCTGTCCCTCTCCCTCCCTCTCGCCTAGACCCTCTCCCTCCCGCTCCCTCCCTCTCTCCTGCACCCTCTCCTCCCCCTCCCTCCATTTCCCTCGAACCCTCTCCATTCCTCTCCCTCCCTCTCCCTCGGACCCTCTCCCTCCCTCTCCCTCGGACCCTCTCCCTGCCTCTCCCCCCCTCTCCCTCCCTCTCCCTCCCTCTCGTCTGGACCCTCTCCCTCCTTCTCCCTCCCTCTCGCCTGGACCCTCTCCATTCCTCTCCCTCCCTCTCGCCTGGACTCTCTCCCTTCCTCTCCCTCCCTCTGCCTCCCTCTCCCTCCTTCTCGTCTGGACCCTCTCTGTCCGTCTCCCTCCCGCTGCCTCCCTCTCCCTCCTTCTCGTCTGGCCCCTCTCCCTCCTTCTCCCTCCCTCTTGCCTGGACCCTCTCCATTCCTCTCCCTCCCTCTCGTCTGGACCCTCTCCCTCCCTCTCCCTCCCTCTGCCTCCCTCTCCCTCCCTCTCGTCTGGACCCTCTCTCTCCCTCTCCCTCCCGCTGCCTCCCTCTCCCGCCCTCTCGCCTGGCCCCTCTCCTTTCCTCTCCCTCCCTCTCCTCTGGATCATCTCCCTCCCTCTCCCTCCCTCTCCCCTGGACCCTCTCCCTCCCTCTCCCTCCCTCTCGCCTGGACCCTCTCCTTTCCTCTCCCTCCCTCTCCTCTGGATTATCTCCCTCCCTCTCCCTCCGTCTGCCTCCCTCTCCCTCCCTCTCGCCTGGACCCTCTCCTTTCCTCTCCCTCCCTCTCCTCTGGATTATCTCCCTCCCTCTCCCTTCCTCTCCCCTGGACCCTCTCCCGCCGTCTCCCTCCCTGTCCCTCGGACCCTCTCCCTCCCTCTCCCTCCCTCTCCCCTGGAACCTCTCCCGCCCTCTCCCTCCCTCTCGTCTGGACCCTTTTCCTCCCGCTCCCTCCCTCTCCCTCCATTTCCCTCGGACCCTCGGACCCTCTCTCTTCCTCTCCCTCCCTCTCGCCTTGAACCTCTCACTCCCTCTCCCTCCCTCTGCCTCCCTCTCCCTCCTTCTCGTCTGGACTCTCTCCCTCCCTCTCCTTCCCTCTCTCCTGTACCCTCTCCCTCCCTCTCCCTCCCTCTTCCTCCATCTCCCTTCCTCTCGGCTGGAACCTCTCCCGCCCTCTCCTTCCCTCTCGCCTGGACCCTCTTTCTCCCTCTCCCTCCCTCTCCCCTGGACCCTCTCTGTCCCACTCCCTCCCTCTCCCCTGGACCCTCTCCCTCCCGCTCCCTCCCTCTCTCCTGTACCCTCTCCCTCCCTCTCCCTCCCTCTTCCTCCCTCTCCCTTCCTCTCGGCTGGAACCTCTCCCGCCCTCTCCTTCCCTGTCGCCTGGACCCTCTTTCTCCCTCTCCCTCCCTCTCCCCTGGACCCTCTCTGTCCCTCTCCCTCCCTCTCGCCTAGACCCTCTCCCTTCCGCTCCCTCCCTCTCTCCTGCACCCTCTCCTCCCCCTCCCTCCATTTCCCTCGAACCCTCTCCCTTCCTCTCCCTCCCTCTCGTCTGGACCCTCTCCCTCACTCTCCCTCCCTCTCCCTCCGTCTGCCTCCCTCTCGCCTGGCCCCTCTCCTTTCCTCTCCCTCCCTCTCGTCTTGCTCCCTCTCCCTCCCTCTCCCTCCCTCTCCCTCCGTCTGCCTCCCTCTCCCTCCCTCTCGTCTGGACCCTCTCCCTCCCTCTCCCTCCGTCTGCCACCCTCTCCCTCCCTCTCGTCTGGACCGTCTCCCTCCCTCTCCCTCCCTCTCGTCTGGACCCTCTCCCTCCTTCTCCCTCCCTCTCGCCTGGACCCTCTCCATTCCTCTCCTCCCTCTCTCCTGGACCCTCTCCCTCCCTCTCCCTCCCTCTGCCTCCCTCGCCCTCCTTCTCGTCTGGACCCTCTCTCTCCCTCTCCCTCCCGCTGCCTCCCTCTCCCTTCCCTCTCGTCTGGACCCTCTCTCTCACTCTCCCTCCCTCTCCCCTGGACCCTCTCCCGCCCTCTCCCTCCCTCTACCTCCATTTCCCTCGGACCCTCTCCATTCCTCTCCCTCCCTCTCGTCTGGACACTCTCCCTCCCTCTCCCTCCGTCTGCCTCCCTCTCCCTCCCTCTCGTCTGGACCCTCTCTCTCCCTCTCCCTCCGTCTGCCTCCCTCTCCCTCCCTCTCGTCTGGACCCTCTCCCGCCCTCTCCCTCCCTCTCGTCTGGCTCCCTCTCCCTCCCTCTCCCTCCCTCTCGCCTGGACCCTCTCCCTCCCTCTCCCTTCCTTTCCCTCGGACCCTCTCCATTCCTATCCCTCCCTCTCGCCTGGACCCTCTCCCTCCCTCTCCCTCCGTCTACCTCCCTCTCCCTCCCTCTCGCCTGGACCCTCTCCCTCCCTCTCCCTCCGTCTGCCTCCCTCTCCCTCCCTCTCGCCTGGCCCCTCTCCTTTCCTCTCCCTCCCTCTCGCCTGGACCTTCTCCATTCCTCTCCCTCCCTCTCGTCTGGCTCCCTCTCCCTCCCTCTCCCTCCCTCTCCCTCCGTCTGCCTCCCTCTCCCTCCCTCTCGTCTGGACCCTCTCCCTCCCTCTCCCTCCGTCTGCCACCCTCTCCCTCCCTCTCGTCTGGACCGTCTCCCTCCCTCTCCCTCCCTCTCGTCTGGACCCTCTCCCTCCTTCTCCCTCCCTCTCGCCTGGACCCTCTCCATTCCTCTCCCTCCCTCTCTCCTGGACCCTCTCCCTCCCTCTCCCTCCCTCTGCCTCCCTCGCCCTCCTTCTCGTCTGGACCCTCTCTCTCCCTCTCCCTCCCGCTGCCTCCCTCTGCCTTCCCTCTCGTCTGGACCCTCTCTCTCACTCTCCCTCCCTCTTGCCTGGACCCTCTTCCTCCCTCTCCCTCCCTCTCCCCTGGACCCTCTCCCTCCCTCTCCCTCCTTCACGTCTGGACCCTCTCCCTGCCTCTCCCTCCCTCTCCCCTGCAGCCTCTCCCGCCCTCTCCCTCCCTCTCGTCTGGACCCTCTTCCTCCCTCTCCCTCCCTCTCCCTCCATTTCCCTCGGACCCTCTCCATTCCTCTCCCTCCCCCCTCGCCTGGACCCTCTCCCTCCCTCTCCTCCCTCTGCCTCCCTCTCGCCTGCACCCTCTCTCTCCCTCTCCCTCCTTTTCTCCTTTACCCACTCCCTCCCTCTCACCTGCACCCTCTCCCTGCCTCTCCCTTCCTCTCCCCTGCAACCTCTCCCTTCCTCTCCCTTCCTCTCCCCTGCAGCCTCTCCCTTCCTCTCCCTCCCTCTCCCTCCCTCTGCCTCCCTCTCCCTCCTTCTCGTCTGGACCCTCTCCCTCCCTCTCCCTCCCTCTGCCTCCCTCTCCCTCCTTCTCGTCTGGACCCTCTCCCTCCCTCTCCCTCCCTCTCGTCTGGACCCTCTCCCTCCTTCTCCCTCCCTCTCTCCTGGACCCTCTCCCTCCCTCTCCCTCCCTCTGCCTCCCTCTCCCTCCTTCTCGTCTGGACCCTCTCTCCCTCTCCCTCTCGCTGCCTCCCTCTCCCTTCCCTCTCGTCTGGACCCTCTCTCTCACTCTCCCTCCCTCTCCCCTGGACCCTCTCCCGCCCTCTCCCTCTCTCTCGTATGGACCCTCTCCCTCCCTCTCCCTCCCTCTCCCTCCATTTCCCTCGGACCCTCTCCACTCCTCTCCCTCCCTCTCGTCTGGACCCTCTCCCTCCCTCTCCCTTCGTCTGCCTCCCTCTACCTCCCTCTCGTCTGGACCCTCTCCCTCCATCTCCCTCCGTCTGCCTCCCTCTCCCGCCCGCTCGCCTGGCCCCTCTCCTTTCCTCTCCCTCCCTCTCCCCTGGCCCTTCTCCATTCCTCTCCCTCCCTCTCCCCTGGACCCTCTCCTGCCCTCTCCCTCCCTCTCGCCTGGACCCTCTCCCTCCCTCTCCCTCCTTCTCGTCTGGACCCTCTCCCTCCCTCTCCCTCCCTCTCCCCTTCAGCCTCTCCCGCCCTCTCCCTCCCTCTCGTCTGGACCCTCTTCCTCCCTGTCCCTCTCTCTCCCTCCATTTCCCTCGTACCCTCTCCCGCCCTCTCCCTCCCTCTCGCCTGGACCCTCTCCCTCCCTCTGCCTCCCTCTGCCTCCCTCTCCCTCCTTCTCGTCTGGACTCTCTCCCTCCCTCTCCTTCCCTCTCTCCTGTACCCTCTCTGTCCCTCTCCCTCCCCCTTCCTCCCTCTCCCTTCCTCTCGGCTGGAACCTCTCCCGCCCTCTCCTTCCCTGTCGCCTGGACCCTCTTTCTCCCTCTCCCCTGAACCCTCTCTGTCCCTCTCCCTCCCTCTCGCCTAGACCCTCTCCCTCCCGCTCCCTCCCTCTCTCCTGCACCCTCTCCTCCCCCTCCCTCCATTTCCCTCGAACCCTCTCCATTCCTCTCCCTCCCTCTCCCTCGGACCCTCTCCCTCCCTCTCCCTCGGACCCTCTCCCTGCCTCTCCCTGCCTCTCCCTCCCTCTCCCTCCCTCTCGTCTGGACCCTCTCCCTCCTTCTCCCTCCCTCTCGCCTGGACCCTCTCCATTCCTCTCTCTCCCTCTCGCCTGGACTCTCTCCCTCCCTCTCCCTCCCTCTGCCTCCCTCTCCCTCCTTCTCGTCTGGACCCTCTCTGTCCGTCTCCCTCCCGCTGCCTCCCTCTCCCTCCTTCTCGTCTGGCCCCTCTCCCTCCTTCTCCCTCCCTCTTGCCTGGACCCTCTCCATGCCTCTCCCTCCCTCTCGTCTGGACCCTCTCCCTCCCTCTCCCTCCGTCTGCCTCCCTCTCCCTCCCTCTCGCCTGGCCCCTCTCCTTTCCTCTCCCTCCCTCTCCCCTGGACCCTCTCCCTCCCTCTCCCTCCCTCTCGCCTGGACCCTCTCCCGCCGTCTCCCTCCCTGTCCCTCGGACCCTCTCCCTCCCTCTCCCTCCCTCTCCCTCCCTCTTATCTGGATCATCTCCTTCCCTCTCCCCTGGATCCTCTCCCTCCCTCTCCGTCTCTCTCCCGAGGTCCTTCTCCCGCCCTCTCCCTCCCTCTCGCCTGTACCCTCTCCCTCCCTCTCTCCTGGAACCTCTCCCACCCTCTCCCCCCCTCTCGCCGGGAACCTCTCTGTCCCTCTCCCTCCCTCTCGTCTGGACCCTCTCCTTCCCTCTCTCTCCCTCTGTCCTGGACCCTCTATCTCCCTCCCCTCCCTCTCGCCTGGAACCTCTCTGTCCCTCTCCCTCCTTCTCCACTGGACCCTCTCTATCCATCTCCCTCCCTGTCGCCTGGAGCCTCACCCTTCCTCTCCCTCACTCTCCCTCGGACCCTCTCCCTGCCTCTCCCCCCCTCTGCCTCCCTCTCCCTCCCTCTCGTCTGGACCCTCTCCCTCCTTCTCCCTCCCTCTCGCCTGGACCCTCTCCATTCCCCTCCCTCCCTCTCGCCTGGACCCTCTCCCTCCCTCTCCCTCCTTCTCGTCTGGACCCTCTCCCTCCCTCTCCCTCCCTCTCCCCCGGACCCTCTCCCGCCCTCTCCCTCCCTCTCGCCTGGACCCTCTCCCTCCCTCTCCCTCCTTCTCGCCTGGACCCTCTCCCTCCCTCTCCCTCCCTCTCGTCTGGACCCTCTCCCGCCCTCTCCCTCCCTCTCGTCTGGCTCCCTCTCCCTCCCTCTCCCTCCCTCTCGCCTGGACCCTCTCCCTCCCTCTCCCTCCCTCTCCCTCCTTCTCGTCTGGACTCTCTCCCTCCCTCTCCTTCCCTCTCGCCTGGACGCTCTCCCTCCTTCTCCATCCCTCTCGCCTGGATCCTCTTCCTCCCTCTCCCTCCCTCTCCCCTGGAACCTCTCCCGCCCTCTCCCTCCCTCTCGCCTGGAACCTCTCTGTCCCTCTCCCTCCTTCTCCACTGGACCCTCTCTATCCATCTCCCTCCCTGTCGCCTGGAGCCTCACCCTTCCTCTCCCTCACTCTCCCTCGGACCCTCTCCCTGCCTCTCCCCCCCTCTGCCTCCCTCTCCCTCCCTCTCGTCTGGACCCTCTCCCTCCTTCTCCCTCCCCCTCGCCTGGCTCCCTCTCCCTCCCTCTCCCTCCCTCTCCCCTGGAACCTCTCCCGCCCTCTCCCTCCCTCTCGTCTGGACCCTTTTCCTCCCGCTCCCTCCCTCTCCCTCCATTTCCCTCGGACCCTCGGACCCTCTCCCTTCCTCTCCCTCCCTCTCGCCTTGAACCTCTCACTCCCTCTCCCTCCCTCTGCCTCCCTCTCCCTCCTTCTCGTCTGGACTCTCTCCCTCCCTCTCCTTCCCTCTCTCCTGTACCCTCTCCCTCCCTCTCCCTCCCTCTTCCTCCATCTCCCTTCCTCTCGGCTGGAACCTCTCCCGCCCTCTCCTTCCCTCTCGCCTGGACCCTCTTTCTCCCTCTCCCTCCCTCTCCCCTGGACCCTCTCTGTCCCACTCCCTCCCTCTCCCCTGGACCCTCTCCCTCCCGCTCCCTCCCTCTCTCCTGTACCCTCTCCCTCCCTCTCCCTCCCTCTTCCTCCCTCTCCCTTCCTCTCGGCTGGAACCTCTCCCGCCCTCTCCTTCCCTGTCGCCTGGACCCTCTTTCTCCCTCTCCCTCCCTCTCCCCTGGACCCTCTCTGTCCCTCTCCCTCCCTCTCGCCTAGACCCTCTCCCTCCCGCTCCCTCCCTCTCTCCTGCACCCTCTCCCCCCCCTCCCTCCATTTCCCTCGAACCCTCTCCCTTCCTCTCCCTCCCTCTCGTCTGGACCCTCTCCCTCCCTCTCCCTCCCTCTCCCTCCGTCTGCCTCCCTCTCGCCTGGCCCCTCTCCTTTCCTCTCCCTCCCTCTCGTCTTGCTCCCTCTCCCTCCCTCTCCCTCCGTCTGCCTCCCTCTCCCTCCCTCTCGTCTGGACCCTCTCCCTCCTTCTCCCTCCGTCTGCCACCCTCTCCCTCCCTCTCGTCTGGACCGTCTCCCTCCCTCTCCCTCCCTCTCGTCTGGACCCTCTCCCTCCTTCTCCCTCCCTCTCGCCTGGACCCTCTCCATTCCTCTCCTCCCTCTCTCCTGGACCCTCTCCCTCCCTCTCCCTCCCTCTGCCTCCCTCGCCCTCCTTCTCGTCTGGACCCTCTCTCTCCCTCTCCCTCCCGCTGCCTCCCTCTCCCTTCCCTCTCGTCTGGACCCTCTCTCTCACTCTCCCTCCCTCTCCCCTGGACCCTCTCCCGCCCTCTCCCTCCCTCTCCCTCCATTTCCCTCGGACCCTCTCCATTCCTCTCCCTCCCTCTCGTCTGGACCCTCTCCCTCCCTCTCCCTCCGTCTGCCTCCCTCTCCCTCCCTCTCGTCTGGACCCTCTCTCTCCCTCTCCCTCCGTCTGCCTCCCTCTCCTGCCCGCTCGCCTGGCCCCTCTCCTTTCCTCTCCCTCCCTCTCCTCTGGATCATCTCCCTCCCTCTCCCTCCCTCTCGCCTTGACCCTCTCCCTCCCTCTCCCTCCCTTTCCCTCGGACCCTCTCCATTCCTCTCCCTCCCTCTCGCCTGGACCCTCTCCCTCCCTCTCCCTCCGTCTACCTCCCTCTCCCTCCCTCTCGCCTGGACCCTCTCCCTCCCTCTCCCTCCGTCTGCCTCCCTCTCCCTCCCTCTCGTCTGGCTCCCTCTCCCTCCCTCTCCCTCCCTCTCCCTCCGTCTGCCTCCCTCTCCCTCCCTCTCGTCTGGACCCTCTCCCTCCCTCTCCCTCCGTCTGCCACCCTCTCCCTCCCTCTCGTCTGGACCGTCTCCCTCCCTCTCCCTCCCTCTCGTCTGGACCCTCTCCCTCCTTCTCCCTCCCTCTCGCCTGGACCCTCTCCATTCCTCTCCCTCCCTCTCTCCTGGACCCTCTCCCTCCCTCTCCCTCCCTCTGCCTCCCTCTTCCTCCTTCTCGTCTGGACCCTCTCTCTCCCTCTCCCTCCCGCTGCCTCCCTCTCCCTTCCCTCTCGTCTGGACCCTCTCTCTCACTCTCCCTCCCTCTCCCCTGGACCCTCTCTGTCCCTCTCCCTCCCTCTCGCCTAGACCCTCTCCCTCCCGCTCCCTCTCTCTCTCCTGCACACTCTCCTCCCCCTCCCTCCATTTCCCTCGAACCCTCTCCCTTCCTCTCCCTCCCTCTCCCTCGGAGCCTCTGCCTGCCTCTCCCCCCCCTCCCTCCCTCTCTCTCCCTCTCGTCTGGACCCTCTCCTTCCTTCTCCCTCCCTCTCGCCTGGACCCTCTCCATTCCTCTCCCTCCCTCTCGCCTGGACCCTCTCCCTCCCTCTCCCTCCTTCTCGTCTGGACCCTTTCCCTCCCTCTCCCTCCCTCTCCCCCGGACCCTCTCCCGCCCTCTCCCTCCCTCTCGCCTGGACCCTCTCCCTCCCTCTCCCTCCTTCTCGTCTGGACCCTCTCCCTCCCTCTCCCTCCCCCTCGTCTGGACCCTCTCCCGCCCTCTCCCTCCCTCTCCATCCATTTCCCTCGGACCCTCTCCATTCCTCTCCCTCCCCCTCGTCTGGACCCTCTCCCTCCCTCTCCTCCCTCTGCCTCCCTCTCGCCTGCACCCTCTCTCTCCCTCTCCCTCCTTTTCTCCTTTACCCACTCCCTCCCTCTCACCTGCACCCTCTCCCTGCCTCTCCCCGCTCTCCCCTGCAGCCTCTCCCTCCCTCTCCCTCCCTCTCGTCTGGACCCTCTCCCTCCCTCTCCCTCCGTCTGCCTCCCTCTCCCTCCCTCTCGCCTGGCCCCTCTCCTTTCCTCTCCCTCCCTCTCGTCTTGCTCCCTCTCCCTCCCTCTCCCTCCGTCTGCCTCCCTCTCCCTCCCTCTCGTCTGGACCCTCTCCCTCCCTCTCCCTCCGTCTGCCACCCTCTCCCGCCCTCCTGTCTGGACCCTCTCCCTCCCTCTCCCTCCCTCTCGTCTGGACCCTCTCCCTCCTTCTCCCTCCCTCTCGCCTGGACCCTCTCCATTCCTCTCCCTCCCTCTCTCCTGGACCCTCTCCCTCCCTCTCCCTCCCTCTGCCTCCCTCGCCCTCCTTCTCGTCTGGACCCTCTCTCTCCCTCTCCCTCCCGCTGCCTCCCTCTCCCTTCCCTCTCGTCTGGACCCTCTCTCTCACTCTCCCTCCCTCTCCCCTGGACCCTCTCTCTCACTCTCCCTCCCTCTCCCTCCATTTCCCTCGGACCCTCTCCATTCCTCTCCCTCCCCCTCGTCTGCACCCTCTCCCTCCCTCTCCTCCCTCTGCCTCCCTCTCGCCTGCACCCTCTCTCTCCCTCTCCCTCCTTTTCTCCTTTACCCACTCCCTCCCTCTCACCTGCACCCTCTCCCTGCCTCTCCCCCCTCTCCCCTGCAGCCTCTCCCTCCCTCTCCCTCCCTCTCGTCTGGACCCTCTCCCTCCCTCTCCCTCCGTCTGCCTCCCTCTCCCTCCCTCTCGCCTGGCCCCTCTCCTTTCCTCTCCCTCCCTCTCGTCTTGCTCCCTCTCCCTCCCTCTCCCTCCCTCTCCCTCCGTCTGCCTCCCTCTCCCTCCCTCTCGTCTGGACCCTCTCCCTCCCTCTCCCTCCGTCTGCCACCCTCTCCCGCCCTCTCGTCTGGACCCTCTCCCTCCCTCTCCCTCCCTCTCGTCTGGACCCTCTCCCTCCTTCTCCCTCCCTCTCGCCTGGACCCTCTCCATTCCTCTCCCTCCCTCTCTCCTGGACCCTCTCCCTCCCTCTCCCTCCCTCTCCCTCCCTCTCCCTCCTTCTCGTCTGGACCCTCTCTCTCCGTCTCCCTCCCGCTGCCTCCCTCTCCCTCCTTCTCATCTGGCCCCTCTCCCTCCTTCTCCCTCCCTCTTGCCTGGACCCTCTCCATTCCTCTCCCTCCCTCTCGTCTGGACCCTCTCCCTCCCTCTCCCTCCGTCTGCCTCCCTCTCCCTCCCTCTCGTCTGGACCCTCTCTCTCCCTCTCCCTCCCGCTGCCTCCCTCTCCCGCCCTCTCGCCTGGCCCCTCTCCTTTCCTCTCCCTCCCTCTCCTCTGGATCATCTCCCTCCCTCTCCCTCCCTCTCGCCTGGACCCTCTCCCTCCCTCTCCCTCCCTTTCCCTCGGACCCTCTCCATTCCTCTCCCTCCCTCTCGCCTGGACCCCCTCCTTCCCTCTCCCTCCGTCTGCCTCCCTCTCCCTCCCTCTCGCCTGGACCCTCTCCTTTCCTCTCCCTCCCTCTCCTCTGGATTATCTCCCTCCCTCTCCCTCCCTCTCGCCTGGACCCTCTCCCGCCGTCTCCCTCCCTGTCCCTCGGACCCTCTCCCTCCCTCTCCCTCCCTCTCCCTCCCTCTTATCTGGATCATCTCCTTCCCTCTCCCCTGGATCCTCTCCCTCCCTGTCCGTCTCTCTCCCGAGGTCCTTCTCCCGCCCTCTCCCTCCCTCTCGCCTGTACCCTCTCCCTCCCTCTCTCCTGGAACCTCTCCCACCCTCTCCCTCCCTCTCGCCGGGAACCTCTCTGTCCCTCTCCCTCCCTCTCGCCTGGACCCTGTCTCTCCCTCTCCCTCCCGCTGCCTCCCTCTCCCTCCTTCTCGTCTGGACCCTCTCCCTCCCTCTCCCTCCCTCTCGTCTGGACCCTCTCCCTCCCTCTCCCTCCCTCTCTCCAGGACCCTCTCCCTCCCTCTCCCTCCCTCTGCCTCCCTCTCCCTCCTTCTCGTCTGGACCCTCTCTCTCACTCTCCCTCCCTCTCGCCTGGACCCTCTCCCTCCCTCTCCCTCCCTTTCCCTCGGACCCTCTCCATTCCTCTCCCTCCCTCTCGCCTGGACCCTCTCCCTCCCTCTCCCTCCGTCTACCTCCCTCTCCCTCCCTCTCGCCTGGACCCTCTCCCTCCCTCTCCCTCCGTCTGCCTCCCTCTCCCTCCCTCTCGCCTGGCCCCTCTCCTTTCCTCTCCCTCCCTCTCGCCTGGACCTTCTCCATTCCTCTCCCTCCCTCTCGTCTGGCTCCCTCTCCCTCCCTCTCCCTCCCTCTCCCTCTGTCTGCCTCCCTCTCCCTCCCTCTCGTCTGGACCCTCTCCCTCCCTCTCCCTCCCGCTGCCTCCCTCTCCCTCCCTCTCGTCTGGACCCTCTCCCTCCCTCTCCCTCCCTCTCGTCTGGACCCTCTCCCTCCTTCTCCCTCCCTCTCGCCTGGACCCTCTCCATTCCTCTCCCTCCCTCTCTCCTGGACCCTCTCCCTCCCTCTCCCTCCCTCTGCCTCCCTCTCCCTCCTTCTCGTCTGGACCCTCTCTCTCCCTCTCCCTCCCGCTGCCTCCCTCTCCCTTCCCTCTCGTCTGGACCCTCTCTCTCACTCTCCCTCCCTCTCCCCTGGAACCTCTCCCGCCCTCTCCCTCCCTCTCGCCTGGACCCTCTCCCTCCCTCTCCCTCCTTCTCGTCTGGACCCTCTCCCGCCCTCTCCCTCCCTCTTGCCTGGACCCTCTTCCTCCCTCTCCCTCCCTCTCCCCTGGACCCTCTCCCTCCCTCTCCCTCCTTCACGTCTGGACCCTCTCCCTGCCTCTCCCTCCCTCTCCCCTGCAGCCTCTCCCGCCCTCTCCCTCCCTCTCGTCTGGACCCTCTCCCTCCCTCTCCCTCCCTCTCCCTCCCTCTGCCTCCCTCTGCCTCCCTCTCCCTCCTTCTCGTCTGGACCCTCTCTCTCCCTCTCCCTCCCGCTGCCTCCCTCTCCCTCCTTCTCGTCTGGACCCTCTCCCTCCCTCTCCCTCCCTCTCGTCTGGACCCTCTCCCTCCTTCTCCCTCCCTCTCTCCTGGACCCTCTCCCTCCCTCTCCCTCCCTCTGCCTCCCTCTCCCTCCTTCTCGTCTGGACCCTCTCTCTCACTCTCCCTCTCGCTGCCTCCCTCTCCCTTCCCTCTCGTCTGGACCCTCTCTCTCACTCTCCCTCCCTCTCCCCTGGACCCTCTCCCGCCCTCTCCCTCTCTCTCGTATGGAACCTCTCCCTCCCTCTCCCTCCCTCTCCCTCCATTTCCCTCGGACCCTCTCCACTCCTCTCCCTCCCTCTCGTCTGGACCCTCTCCCTCCCTCTCCCTCCCTCTGCCTCCCTCTACCTCCCTCTCGTCTGGACCCTCTCCCTCCATCTCCCTCCGTCTGCCTCCCTCTCCCTCCCTCTCCCCTGGACCCTCTCCCTCCCTCTCCCTCCTTCACGTCTGGACCCTCTCCCTGCCTCTCCCTCCCTCTCCCCTGCAGCCTCTCCCGCCCTCTCCCTCCCTCTCGTCTGGACCCTCTTCCTCCCTCTCCCTCCCTCTCCCTCCATTTCCCTCGGACCCTCTCCATTCCTCTCCCTCCCCCCTCGCCTGAACCCTCTCCCTCCCTCTCCTCCCTCTGCCTCCCTCTCGCCTGCACCCTCTCTCTCCCTCTCCCTCCTTTTCTCCTTTACCCACTCCCTCCCTCTCACCTGCACCCTCTCCCTGCCTCTCCCTTCCTCTCCCCTGCAGCCTCTCCCTTCCTCTCCCTCCCTCTCGTCTGGACCCTCTCCCTCCCTCTCCCTCCCTCTCCCTCCCTCTGCCTCCCTCTCCCTCCTTCTCGTCTGGACCCTCTCTCTCCCTCTCCCTCCCGCTGCCTCCCTCTCCCTCCTTCTCGTCTGGACCCTCTCCCTCCCTCTCCCTCCCTCTCGTCTGGACCCTCTCCCTCCTTCTCCCTCCCTCTCTCCTGGACCCTCTCCCTCCCTCTCCCTCCCTCTGCCTCCCTCTCCCTCCTTCTCGTCTGGACCCTCTCTCACACTCTCCCTCTCGCTGCCTCCCTCTCCCTTCCCTCTCGTCTGGACCCTCTCTCTCACTCTCCCTCCCTCTCCCCTGGACCCTCTCCCGCCCTCTCCCTCTCTCTCGTATGGACCCTCTCCCTCCCTCTCCCTCCCTCTCCCTCCATTTCCCTCGGACCCTCTCCACTCCTCTCCCTCCCTCTCGTCTGGACCCTCTCCCTCCCTCTCCCTTCGTCTGCCTCCCTCTACCTCCCTCTCGTCTGGACCCTCTCCCTCCATCTCCCTTCGTCTGCCTCCCTCTCCCTCCTTCTCGCCTGGCCCCTCTCCTTTCCTCTCCCTCCCTCTCCCCTGGACCTTCTCCATTCCTCTCCCTCCCTCTCGTCTGGACCCTCTCCTGCCCTCTCCCTCCCTCTCTCCTGCACCCTCTCCTCCCCCTCCCTCCATTTCCCTCGAACCCTCTCCATTACTCTCCCTCCCTCTCCCTCGGACCCTCTCCCTCCCTCTCCCTCGGACCCTCTCCCTGCCTCTCCCCCCCTCTCCCTCCCTCTCCCTCCCTCTCGTCTGGACCCTCTCCCTCCTTCTCCCTCCCTCTCGCCTGGACCCTCTCCATTCCTCTCCCTCCCTCTCGCCTGGAACCTCTCTGTCCCTCTCCCTCCTTCTCCACTGGACCCTCTCTATCCATCTCCCTCCCTGTCGCCTGGAGCCTCACCCTTCCTCTCCCTCACTCTCCCTCGGACCCTCTCCCTGCCTCTCCCCCCCTCTGCCTCCCTCTCCCTCCCTCTCGTCTGGACCCTCTCCCTCCTTCTCCCTCCCCCTCGCCTGGCTCCCTCTCCCTCCCTCTCCCTCCCTCTCCCCTGGAACCTCTCCCGCCCTCTCCCTCCCTCTCGTCTGGACCCTTTTCCTCCCTCTCCCTCCCTCTCCCTCCATTTCCCTCGGACCCTCGGACCCTCTCCCTTCCTCTCCCTCCCTCTCGCCTTGAACCTCTCACTCCCTCTCCCTCCCTCTGCCTCCCTCTCCCTCCTTCTCGTCTGGACTCTCTCCCTCCCTCTCCTTCCCTCTCTCCTGTACCCTCTCCCTCCCTCTCCCTCCCTCTTCCTCCATCTCCCTTCCTCTCGGCTGGAACCTCTCCCGCCCTCTCCTTCCCTCTCGCCTGGACACTCTTTCTCCCTCTCCCTCCCTCTCCCCTGGACCCTCTCTGTCCCACTCCCTCCCTCTCCCCTGGACCCTCTCCCTCCCGCTCCCTCCCTCTCTCCTGTACCCTCTCCCTCCCTCTCCCTCCCTCTTCCTCCCTCTCCCTTCCTCTCGGCTGGAACCTCTCCCGCCCTCTCCTTCCCTGTCGCCTGGACCCTCTTTCTCCCTCTCCCTCCCTCTCCCCTGGACCCTCTCTGTCCCACTCCCTCCCTCTCCCCTGGACCCTCTCCCTCCCGCTCCCTCCCTCTCTCCTGTACCCTCTCCCTCCCTCTCCCTCCGTCTGCCTCCCTCTCCCTCCCTCTCGGCTGGAACCTCTCTCTCCCTCTCCCTCCCTCTGCCTCCCTCTCCCTCCCTCTCGCCTGGCCCCTCTCCTTTCCTCTCCCTCCCTCTCCTCTGGATCATCTCCCTCCCTCTCCCTCCCTCTCGCCTGGACCCTCTCCCTCCCTCTCCCTCCCTTTCCCTCGGACCCTCTCCATTCCTATCCCTCCCTCTCGCCTGGACCCTCTCCTTCCCTCTCCCTCCGTCTACCTCCCTCTCCCTCCCTCTCGCCTGGACCCTCTCCCTCCCTCTCCCTCCGTCTGCCTCCCTCTCCCTCCCTCTCGCCTGGCCCCTCTCCTTTCCTCTCCCTCCCTCTCGCCTGGACCTTCTCCATTCCTCTCCCTCCCTCTCGTCTGGCTCCCTCTCCCTCCCTCTCCCTCCCTCTCCCTCCGTCTGCCTCCCTCTCCCTCCCTCTCGTCTGGACCCTCTCCCTCCCTCTCCCTCAGTCTGCCACCCTCTACCTCCTTCTCGTCTGGACCGTCTCCCTCCCTCTCCCTCCCTCTCGTCTGGACCCTCTCCCTCCTTCTCCCTCCCTCTCGCCTGGACCCTCTCCATTCCTCTCCCTCCCTCTCTCCTGGACCCTCTCCCTCCCTCTCCCTCCCTCTGCCTCCCTCTCCCTCCTTCTCGTCTGGACCCTCTCTCTCCCTCTCCCTCCCGCTGCCTCCCTCTCCCTTCCCTCTCGTCTGGACCCTCTCTCTCACTCTCCCTCCCTCTTGCCTGGACCCTCTTCCTCCCTCTCCCTCCCTCTCCCCTGGACCCTCTCCCTCCCTCTCCCTCCTTCACGTCTGGACCCTCTCCCTGCCTCTCCCTCCCTCTCCCCTGCAGCCTCTCCCGCCCTCTCCCTCCCTCTCGTCTGGACCCTCTTCCTCCCTCTCCCTCCCTCTCCCTCCATTTCCCTCGGACCCTCTCCATTCCTCTCCCTCCCCCCTCGCCTGGACCCTCTCCCTCCCTCTCCTCCCTCTGCCTCCCTCTCGCCTGCACCCTCTCTCTCCCTCTCCTTCCTTTTCTCCTTTACCCACTCCCTCCCTCTCACCTGCACCCTCTCCCTGCCTCTCCCTTCCTCTCCCCTGCAGCCTCTCCCTTCCTCTCCCTTCCTCTCCCCTGCAGCCTCTCCCTTCCTCTCCCTCCCTCTCCCTCCCTCTGCCTCCCTCTCCCTCCTTCTCGTCTGGACCCTCTCCCTCCCTCTCCCTTCCTCTGCCTCCCTCTCCCTCCTTCTCGTCTGGACCCTCTCCCTCCCTCTCCCTCCCTCTCGTCTGGACCCTCTCCCTCCTTCTCCCTCCCTCTCTCCTGGACCCTCTCCCTCCCTCTCCCTCCCTCTGCCTCCCTCTCCCTCCTTCTCGTCTGGACCCTCTCTCTCCCTCTCCCTCTCGCTGCCTCCCTCTCCCTTCCCTCTCGTCTGGACCCTCTCTCTCACTCTCCCTCCCTCTCCCCTGGACCCTCTCCCGCCCTCTCCCTCTCTCTCGTATGGACCCTCTCCCTCCCTCTCCCTCCCTCTCCCTCCATTTCCCTCGGACCCTCTCCACTCCTCTCCCTCCCTCTCGTCTGGACCCTCTCCCTCCCTCTCCCTTCGTCTGCCTCCCTCTACCTCCCTCTCGTCTGGACCCTCTCCCTCCATCTCCCTCCGTCTGCCTCCCTCTCCCGCCCGCTCGCCTGGCCCCTCTCCTTTCCTCTCCCTCCCTCTCCCCTGGCCCTTCTCCATTCCTCTCCCTCCCTCTCCCCTGGACCCTCTCCTGCCCTCTCCCTCCCTCTCGCCTGGACCCTCTCCCTCCCTCTCCCTCCTTCTCGTCTGGACCCTCTCCCTCCCTCTCCCTCCCTCTCCCCTTCAGCCTCTCCCGCCCTCTCCCTCCCTCTCGTCTGGACCCTCTTCCTCCCTGTCCCTCTCTCTCCCTCCATTTCCCTCGTACCCTCTCCCGCCCTCTCCCTCCCTCTCGCCTGGACCCTCTCCCTCCCTCTGCCTCCCTCTGCCTCCCTCTCCCTCCTTCTCGTCTGGACTCTCTCCCTCCCTCTCCTTCCCTCTCTCCTGTACCCTCTCTGTCCCTCTCCCTCCCCCTTCCTCCCTCTCCCTTCCTCTCGGCTGGAACCTCTCCCGCCCTCTCCTTCCCTGTCGCCTGGACCCTCTTTCTCCCTCTCCCCTGAACCCTCTCTGTCCCTCTCCCTCCCTCTCGCCTAGACCCTCTCCCTCCCGCTCCCTCCCTCTCTCCTGCACCCTCTCCTCCCCCTCCCTCCATTTCCCTCGAACCCTCTCCATTCCTCTCCCTCCCTCTCCCTCGGACCCTCTCCCTCCCTCTCCCTCGGACCCTCTCCCTGCCTCTCCCCCCCTCTCCCTCCCTCTCCCTCCCTCTCGTCTGGACCCTCTCCCTCCTTCTCCCTCCCTCTCGCCTGGACCCTCTCCATTCCTCTCCCTCCCTCTCGCCTGGAACCTCTCTGTCCCTCTCCCTCCTTCTCCACTGGACCCTCTCTATCCATCTCCCTCCCTGTCGCCTGGAGCCTCACCCTTCCTCTCCCTCACTCTCCCTCGGACCCTCTCCCTGCCTCTCCCCCCCTCTGTCTCCCTCTCCCTCCCTCTCGTCTGGACCCTCTCCCTCCTTCTCCCTCCCCCTCGCCTGGCTCCCTCTCCCTCCCTCTCCCTCCCTCTCCCCTTGGAACCTCTCCCGCCCTCTCCCTCCCTCTCGTCTGGACCCTTTTCCTCCCGCTCCCTCCCTCTCCCTCCATTTCCCTCGGACCCTCGGACCCTCTCCCTTCCTCTCCCTCCCTCTCGCCTTGAACCTCTCACTCCCTCTCCCTCCCTCTGCCTCCCTCTCCCTCCTTCTCGTCTGGACTCTCTCCCTCCCTCTCCTTCCCTCTCTCCTGTACCCTCTCCCTCCCTCTCCCTCCCTCTTCCTCCATCTCCCTTCCTCTCGCCTGGAACCTCTCCCGCCCTCTCCTTCCCTCTCGCCTGGACCCTCTTTCTCCCTCTCCCTCCCTCTCCCCTGGACCCTCTCTGTCCCACTCCCTCCCTCTCCCCTGGACCCTCTCCCTCCCGCTCCCTCCCTCTCTCCTGTACCCTCTCCCTCCCTCTCCCTCCCTCTTCCTCCCTCTCCCTTCCTCTCGGCTGGAACCTCTCCCGCCCTCTCCTTCCCTGTCGCCTGGACCCTCTTTCTCCCTCTCCCTCCCTCTCCCCTGGACCCTCTCTGTCCCTCTCCCTCCCTCTCGCCTAGACCCTCTCCCTCCCGCTCCCTCCCTCTCTCCTGCACCCTCTCCTCCCCCTCCCTCCATTTCCCTCGAACCCTCTCCCTTCCTCTCCCTCCCTCTCGTCTGGACCCTCTCCCTCCCTCTCCCTCCCTCTCCCTCCGTCTGCCTCCCTCTCGCCTGGCCCCTCTCCTTTCCTCTCCCTCCCTCTCGTCTTGCTCCCTCTCCCTCCCTCTCCCTCCCTCTCCCTCCGTCTGCCTCCCTCTCCCTCCCTCTCGTCTGGACCCTCTCCCTCCCTCTCCCTCCGTCTGCCACCCTCTCCCTCCCTCTCGTCTGGACCCTCTCCCTCCCTCTCCCTCCCTCTCGTCTGGACCCTCTCCCTCCTTCTCCCTCCCTCTCGCCTGGACCCTCTCCATTCCTCTCCTCCCTCTCTCCTGGACCCTCTCCCTCCCTCTCCCTCCCTCTGCCTCCCTCGCCCTCCTTCTCGTCTGGACCCTCTCTCTCCCTCTCCCTCCCGCTGCCTCCCTCTCCCTTCCCTCTCGTCTGGACCCTCTCTCTCACTCTCCCTCCCTCTCCCCTGGACCCTCTCCCGCCCTCTCCCTCCCTCTACCTCCATTTCCCTCGGACCCTCTCCATTCCTCTCCCTCCCTCTCGTCTGGACCCTCTCCCTCCCTCTCCCTCCGTCTGCCTCCCTCTCCCTCCCTCTCGTCTGGACCCTCTCTCTCCCTCTCCCTCCGTCTGCCTCCCTCTCCCTCCCTCTCGTCTGGACCCTCTCACGCCCTCTCCCTCCCTCTCCCTCCGTCTGCCTCCCTCTCCCTCCCTCTCGTCTGGACCCTCTCTCTCCCTCTCCCTCCGTCTGCCTCCCTCTCCCTCCCTCTCGTCTGGACCCTCTCCCGCCCTCTCCCTCCCTCTCGTCTGGCTCCCTATCCCTCCCTCTCCCTCCCTCTCGCCTGGACCCTCTCCCTCCCTCTCCCTCCCTTTCCCTCGGACCCTCTCCATTCCTATCCCTCCCTCTCGCCTGGACCCTCTCCCTCCCTCTCCCTCCGTCTACCTCCCTCTCCCTCCCTCTCGCCTGGACCCTCTCCCTCCCTCTCCCTCCGTCTGCCTCCCTCTCCCTCCCTCTCGCCTGGCCCCTCTCCTTTCCTCTCCCTCCCTCTCGCCTGGACCTTCTCCATTCCTCTCCCTCCCTCTCGTCTGGCTCCCTCTCCCTCCCTCTCCCTCCCTCTCCCTCCGTCTGCCTCCCTCTCCCTCCCTCTCGTCTGGACCCTCTCCCTCCCTCTCCCTCCGTCTGCCACCCTCTCCCTCCCTCTCCCCTGGAACCTCTCCCGCCCTCTCCCTCCCTCTCGTCTGGACCCTTTTCCTCCCGCTCCCTCCCTGTCCCTCCATTTCCCTCGGACCCTCGGACCCTCTCCCTTCCTCTCCCTCCCTCTCGCCTTGAACCTCTCACTCCCTCTCCCTCCCTCTGCCTCCCACTCCCTCCCTCTCCCCTGGACCCTCTCCCTCCCGCTCCCTCCCTCTCTCCTGTACCCTCTCCCTCCCTCTCCCTCCCTCTTCCTCCCTCTCCCTTCCTCTCGGCTGGAACCTCTCCCGCCCTCTCCTTCCCTGTCGCCTGGACCCTCTTTCTCCCTCTCCCTCCCTCTCCCCTGGACCCTCTCTGTCCCTCTCCCTCCCTCTCGCCTAGACCCTCTCCCTCCCGCTCCCTCCCTCTCTCCTGCACCCTCTCCTCCCCCTCCCTCCATTTCCCTCGAACCCTCTCCCTTCCTCTCCCTCCCTCTCGTCTGGACCCTCTCCCTCCCTCTCCCTCCCTCTCCCTCCGTCTGCCTCCCTCTCGCCTGGCCCCTCTCCTTTCCTCTCCCTCCCTCTCGTCTTGCTCCCTCTCCCTCCCTCTCCCTCCCTCTCCCTCCGTCTGCCTCCCTCTCCCTCCCTCTCGTCTGGACCCTCTCCCTCCCTCTCCCTCCGTCTGCCACCCTCTCCCTCCCTCTCGTCTGGACCCTCTCCCTCCCTCTCCCTCCCTCTCGTCTGGACCCTCTCCCTCCTTCTCCCTCCCTCTCGCCTGGACCCTCTCCATTCCTCTCCTCCCTCTCTCCTGGACCCTCTCCCTCCCTCTCCCTCCCTCTCCCTCCCTCTCCCTCCTTCTCCTCTGGACCCTCTCCCGCCCTCTCCCTCCCTCTTGCCTGGACCCTCTTCCGCCCTCTCCCTCCCTCTCCCCTGGACCCTCTCCCTCCCTCTCCCTCCTTCACGTCTGGACCCTCTCCCTGCCTCTCCCTCCCTCTCCCCTGCAGCCTCTCCCGCCCTCTCCCTCCCTCTCGTCTGGACCCTCTTCCTCCCTCTCCCTCCCTCTCCCTCCATTTCCCTCGGACCCTCTCCATTCCTCTCCCTCCCCCCTCGCCTGGACCCTCTCCCTCCCTCTCCTCCCTCTGCCTCCCTCTCGCCTGCACCCTCTCTCTCCCTCTCCCTCCTTTTCTCCTTTACCCACTCCCTCCCTCTCACCTGCACCCTCTCCCTGCCTCTCCCTTCCTCTCCCCTGCAACCTCTCCCTTCCTCTCCCTTCCTGTCCCCTGCAGCCTCTCCCTCCCTCTCCCTCCCTCTCCCTCCCTCTGCCTCCCTCTCCCTCCTTCTCGTCTGGACCCTCTCCCTCCCTCTCCCTCCCTCTGCCTCCCTCTCCCTCCTTCTCGTCTGGACCCTCTCCCTCCCTCTCCCTCCCTCTCGTCTGGACCCTCTCCCTCCTTCTCCCTCCCTCTCTCCTGGACCCTCTCCCTCCCTCTCCCTCCCTCTGCCTCCCTCTCCCTCCTTCTCGTCTGGACCCTCTCTCTCCCTCTCCCTCTCGCTGCCTCCCTCTCCCTTCCCTCTCGTCTGGACCCTCTCTCTCACTCTCCCTCCCTCTCCCCTGGACCCTCTCCCGCCCTCTCCCTCTCTCTCGTATGGACCCTCTCCCTCCCTCTCCCTCCCTCTCCCTCCATTTCCCTCGGACCCTCTCCACTCCTCTCCCTCCCTCTCGTCTGGACCCTCTCCCTCCCTCTCCCTTCGTCTGCCTCCCTCTACCTCCCTCTCGTCTGGACCCTCTCCCTCCATCTCCCTCCGTCTGCCTCCCTCTCCCTCCCTCTCGCCTGGCCCCTCTCCTTTCCTCTCCCTCCCTCTCCCCTGGCCCTTCTCCATTCCTCTCCCTCCCTCTCCCCTGGACCCTCTCCTGCCCTCTCCCTCCCTCTCGCCTGGACCCTCTCCCTCCCTCTCCCTCCTTCTCGTCTGGACCCTCTCCCTCCCTCTCCCTCCCTCTCCCCTTCAGCCTCTCCCGCCCTCTCCCTCCCTCTCGTCTGCACCCTCTTCCTCCCTGTCCCTCTCTCTCCCTCCATTTCCCTCGTACCCTCTCCATTCCTCTCCCTCCCTCTCGCCTGGACCCTCTCCCTCCCTCTGCCTCCCTCTGCCTCCCTCTCCCTCCTTCTCGTCTGGACTCTCTCCCTCCCTCTCCTTCCCTCTCTCCTGTACCCTCTCTGTCCCTCTCCCTCCCCCTTCCTCCCTCTCCCTTCCTCTCGGCTGGAACCTCTCCCGCCCTCTCCTTCCCTGTCGCCTGGACCCTCTTTCTCCCTCTCCCCTGAACCCTCTCTGTCCCTCTCCCTCCCTCTCGCCTAGACCCTCTCCCTCCCGCTCCCTCCCTCTCTCCTGCACCCTCTCCTCCCCCTCCCTCCATTTCCCTCGAACCCTCTCCATTCCTCTCCCTCCCTCTCCCTCGGACCCTCTCCCTCCCTCTCCCTCGGACCCTCTCCCTGCCTCTCCCCCCCTCTCCCTCCCTCTCCCTCCCTCTCGTCTGGACCCTCTCCCTCCTTCTCCCTCCCTCTCGCCTGGACCCTCTCCATTCCTCTCCCTCCCTCTCGCCTGGAACCTCTCTGTCCCTCTCCCTCCTTCTCCACTGGACCCTCTCTATCCATCTCCCTCCCTGTCGCCTGGAGCCTCACCCTTCCTCTCCCTCACTCTCCCTCGGACCCTCTCCCTGCCTCTCCCCCCCTCTGCCTCCCTCTCCCTCCCTCTCGTCTGGACCCTCTCCCTCCTTCTCCCTCCCCCTCGCCTGGCTCCCTCTCCCTCCCTCTCCCTCCCTCTCCCCTGGAACCTCTCCCGCCCTCTCCCTCCCTCTCGTCTGGACCCTTTTCCTCCCGCTCCCTCCCTCTCCCTCCATTTCCCTCGGACCCTCGGACCCTCTCCCTTCCTCTCCCTCCCTCTCGCCTTGAACCTCTCACTCCCTCTCCCTCCCTCTGCCTCCCTCTCCCTCCTTCTCGTCTGGACTCTCTCCCTCCCTCTCCTTCCCTCTCTCCTGTACCCTCTCCCTCCCTCTCCCTCCCTCTTCCTCCATCTCCCTTCCTCTCGGCTGGAACCTCTCCCGCCCTCTCCTTCCCTCTCGCCTGGACCCTCTTTCTCCCTCTCCCTCCCTCTCCCCTGGACCCTCTCTGTCCCACTCCCTCCCTATCCCCTGGACCCTCTCCCTCCCGCTCCCTCCCTCTCTCCTGTACCCTCTCCCTCCCTCTCCCTCCCTCTTCCTCCCTCTCCCTTCCTCTCGGCTGGAACCTCTCCCGCCCTCTCCTTCCCTGTCGCCTGGACCCTCTTTCTCCCTCTCCCTCCCTCTCCCCTGGACCCTCTCTGTCCCTCTCCCTCCCTCTCGCCTAGACCCTCTCCCTCCCGCTCCCTCCCTCTCTCCTGCACCCTCTCCTCCCCCTCCCTCCATTTCCCTCGAACCCTCTCCCTTCCTCTCCCTCCCTCTCGTCTGGACCCTCTCCCTCCCTCTCCCTCCCTCTCCCTCCGTCTGCCTCCCTCTCGCCTGGCCCCTCTCCTTTCCTCTCCCTCCCTCTCGTCTTGCTCCCTCTCCCTCCCTCTCCCTCCCTCTCCCTCCGTCTGCCTCCCTCTCCCTCCCTCTCGTCTGGACCCTCTCCCTCCCTCTCCCTCCGTCTGCCACCCTCTCCCTCCCTCTCGTCTGGACCCTCTCCCTCCCTCTCCCTCCCTCTCGTCTGGACCCTCTCCCTCCTTCTCCCTCCCTCTCGCCTGGACCCTCTCCATTCCTCTCCTCCCTCTCTCCTGGACCCTCTCCCTCCCTCTCCCTCCCTCTGCCTCCCTCGCCCTCCTTCTCGTCTGGACCCTCTCTCTCCCTCTCCCTCCCGCTGCCTCCCTCTCCCTTCCCTCTCGTCTGGACCCTCTCTCTCACTCTCCCTCCCTCTCCCCTGGACCCTCTCCCGCCCTCTCCCTCCCTCTACCTCCATTTCCCTCGGACCCTCTCCATTCCTCTCCCTCCCTCTCGTCTGGACCCTCTCCCTCCCTCTCCCTCCGTCTGCCTCCCTCTCCCTCCCTCTCGTCTGGACCCTCTCTCTCCCTCTCCCTCCGTCTGCCTCCCTCTCCCTCCCTCTCGTCTGGACCCTCTCCCGCCCTCTCCCTCCCTCTCGTCTGGCTCCCTCTCCCTCCCTCTCCCTCCCTCTCGCCTGGACCCTCTCCCTCCCTCTCCCTCCCTTTCCCTCGGACCCTCTCCATTCCTATCCCTCCCTCTCGCCTGGACCCTCTCCCTCCCTCTCCCTCCGTCTACCTCCCTCTCCCTCCCTCTCGCCTGGACCCTCTCCCTCCCTCTCCCTCCGTCTGCCTCCCTCTCCCTCCCTCTCGCCTGGCCCCTCTCCTTTCCTCTCCCTCCCTCTCGCCTGGACCTTCTCCATTCCTCTCCCTCCCTCTCGTCTGGCTCCCTCTCCCTCCCTCTCCCTCCCTCTCCCTCCGTCTGCCTCCCTCTCCCTCCCTCTCGTCTGGACCCTCTCCCTCCCTCTCCCTCCGTCTGCCACCCTCTCCCTCCCTCTCGTCTGGACCCTCTCCCTCCCTCTCCCTCCCTCTCGTCTGGACCCTCTCCCTCCTTCTCCCTCCCTCTCGCCTGGACCCTCTCCATTCCTCTCCCTCCCTCTCTCCTGGACCCTCTCCCTCCCTCTCCCTCCCTCTGCCTCCCTCGCCCTCCTTCTCGTCTGGACCCTCTCTCTCCCTCTCCCTCCCGCTGCCTCCCTCTGCCTTCCCTCTCGTCTGGACCCTCTCTCTCACTCTCCCTCCCTCTTGCCTGGACCCTCTTCCTCCCTCTCCCTCCCTCTCCCCTGGACCCTCTCCCTCCCTCTCCCTCCTTCACGTCTGGACCCTCTCCCTGCCTCTCCCTCCCTCTCCCCTGCAGCCTCTCCCGCCCTCTCCCTCCCTCTCGTCTGGACCCTCTTCCTCCCTCTCCCTCCCTCTCCCTCCATTTCCCTCGGACCCTCTCCATTCCTCTCCCTCCCCCCTCGCCTGGACCCTCTCCCTCCCTCTCCTCCCTCTGCCTCCCTCTCGCCTGCACCCTCTCTCTCCCTCTCCCTCCTTTTCTCCTTTACCCACTCCCTCCCTCTCACCTGCACCCTCTCCCTGCCTCTCCCTTCCTCTCCCCTGCAGCCTCTCCCTTCCTCTCCCTCCCTCTCGTCTGGACCCTCTCCCTTCCTCTCCCTCCCTCTCCCTCCCTCTGCCTCCCTCTCCCTCCTTCTCGTCTGGACCCTCTCTCTCCCTCTCCCTCCCTCTGCCTCCCTCTCCCTCCTTCTCGTCTGGACCCTCTCCCTCCCTCTCCCTCCCTCTCGTCTGGACCCTCTCCCTCCTTCTCCCTCCCTCTCGTCTGGACCCTCTCCCTCCTTCTCCCTCCCTCTCTCCTGGACCCTCTCCCTCCCTCTCCCTCCCTCTGCCTCCCTCTCCCTCCTTCTCGTCTGGACCCTCTCTCTCCCTCTCCCTCTCGCTGCCTCCCTCTCCCTTCCCTCTCGTCTGGACCCTCTCTCTCACTCTCCCTCCCTCTCCCCTGGACCCTCTCCCGCCCTCTCCCTCTCTCTCGTATGGACCCTCTCCCTCCCTCTCCCTCCCTCTCCCTCCATTTCCCTCGGACCCTCTCCACTCCTCTCCCTCCCTCTCGTCTGGACCCTCTCCCTCCCTCTCCCTTCGTCTGCCTCCCTCTACCTCCCTCTCGTCTGGACCCTCTCCCTCCATCTCCCTCCGTCTGCCTCCCTCTCCCTCCCTCTCGCCTGGCCCCTCTCCTTTCCTCTCCCTCCCTCTCCCCTGGCCCTTCTCCATTCCTCTCCCTCCCTCTCCCCTGGACCCTCTCCTGCCCTCTCCCTCCCTCTCGCCTGGACCCTCTCCCTCCCTCTCCCTCCTTCTCGCCTGGACCCTCTCCCTCCCTCTCCCTCCCTCTCCCCTTCAGCCTCTCCCGCCCTCTCCCTCCCTCTCGTCTGGACCCTCTTCCTCCCTGTCCCTCTCTCTCCCTCCATTTCCCTCGTACCCTCTCCATTCCTCTCCCTCCCTCTCGCCTGGACCCTCTCCCTCCCTCTGCCTCCCTCTGCCTCCCTCTCCCTCCTTCTCGTCTGGACTCTCTCCCTCCCTCTCCTTCCCTCTCTCCTGTACCCTCTCTGTCCCTCTCCCTCCCCCTTCCTCCCTCTCCCTTCCTCTCGGCTGGAACCTCTCCCGCCCTCTCCTTCCCTGTCGCCTGGACCCTCTTTCTCCCTCTCCCCTGAACCCTCTCTGTCCCTCTCCCTCCCTCTCGCCTAGACCCTCTCCCTCCCGCTCCCTCCCTCTCTCCTGCACCCTCTCCTCCCCCTCCCTCCATTTCCCTCGAACCCTCTCCATTCCTCTCCCTCCCTCTCCCTCGGACCCTCTCCCTCCCTCTCCCTCGGACCCTCTCCCTGCCTCTCCCCCCCTCTCCCTCCCTCTCCCTCCCTCTCGTCTGGACCCTCTCCCTCCTTCTCCCTCCCTCTCGCCTGGACCCTCTCCATTCCTCTCCCTCCCTCTCGCCTGGAACCTCTCTGTCCCTCTCCCTCCTTCTCCACTGGACCCTCTCTATCCATCTCCCTCCCTGTCGCCTGGAGCCTCACCCTTCCTCTCCCTCACTCTCCCTCGGACCCTCTCCCTGCCTCTCCCCCCCTCTGCCTCCCTCTCCCTCCCTCTCGTCTGGACCCTCTCCCTCCTTCTCCCTCCTTCTCGTCTGGACCCTCTCCCTCCCTCTCCCTCCCTCTCCCCCGGACCCTCTCCCGCCCTCTCCCTCCCTCTCGTCTGGACCCTTTTCCTCCCGCTCCCTCCCTCTCCCTCCATTTCCCTCGGACCCTCGGACCCTCTCCCTTCCTCTCCCTCCCTCTCGCCTTGAACCTCTCACTCCCTCTCCCTCCCTCTGCCTCCCTCTCCCTCCTTCTCGTCTGGACTCTCTCCCTCCCTCTCCTTCCCTCTCTCCTGTACCCTCTCCCTCCCTCTCCCTCCCTCTTCCTCCATCTCCCTTCCTCTCGGCTGGAACCTCTCCCGCCCTCTCCTTCCCTCTCGCCTGGACCCTCTTTCTCCCTCTCCCTCCCTCTCCCCTGGACCCTCTCTGTCCCACTCCCTACCTCTCCCCTGGACCCTCTCCCTCCCGCTCCCTCCCTCTCTCCTGTACCCTCTCCCTCCCTCTCCCTCCCTCTTCCTCCCTCTCCCTTCCTCTCGGCTGGAACCTCTCCCGCCCTCTCCTTCCCTGTCGCCTGGACCCTCTTTCTCCCTCTCCCTCCCTCTCCCCTGGACCCTCTCTGTCCCTCTCCCTCCCTCTCGCCTAGACCCTCTCCCTCCCGCTCCCTCCCTCTCTCCTGCACCCTCTCCTCCCCCTCCCTCCATTTCCCTCGAACCCTCTCCCTTCCTCTCCCTCCCTCTCGTCTGGACCCTCTCCCTCCCTCTCCCTCCCTCTCCCTCCGTCTGCCTCCCTCTCGCCTGGCCCCTCTCCTTTCCTCTCCCTCCCTCTCGTCTTGCTCCCTCTCCCTCCCTCTCCCTCCCTCTCCCTCCGTCTGCCTCCCTCTCCCTCCCTCTCGTCTGGACCCTCTCCCTCCCTCTCCCTCCGTCTGCCACCCTCTCCCTCCCTCTCGTCTGGACCCTCTCCCTCCCTCTCCCTCCCTCTCGTCTGGACCCTCTCCCTCCTTCTCCCTCCCTCTCGCCTGGACCCTCTCCATTCCTCTCCTCCCTCTCTCCTGGACCCTCTCCCTCCCTCTCCCTCCCTCTGCCTCCCTCGCCCTCCTTCTCGTCTGGACCCTCTCCCTCCCTCTCCCTCCCGCTGCCTCCCTCTCCCTTCCCTCTCGTCTGGACCCTCTCTCTCACTCTCCCTCCCTCTCCCCTGGACCCTCTCCCGCCCTCTCCCTCCCTCTCCCTCCATTTCCCTCGGACCCTCTCCACTCCTCTCCCTCCCTCTCGTCTGGACCCTCTCCCTCCCTCTCCCTTCGTCTGCCTCCCTCTACCTCCCTCTCGTCTGGACCCTCTCCCTCCATCTCCCTCCGTCTGCCTCCCTCTCCCGCCCGCTCGCCTGGCCCCTCTCCTTTCCTCTCCCTCCCTCTCCCCTGGACCTTCTCCATTCCTCTCCCTCCCTCTCCCCTGGACCCTCTCCTGCCCTCTCCCTCCCTCTCGCCTGGACCCTCTCCCTCCCTCTCCCTCCTTCTCGTCTGGACCCTCTCCCTCCCTCTCCCTCCCTCTCCCCTTCAGCCTCTCCCGCCCTCTCCCTCCCTCTCGTCTGGACCCTCTTCCTCCCTGTCCCTCTCTCTCCCTCCATTTCCCTCGTACCCTCTCCATTCCTCTCCCTCCCTCTCGCCTGGACCCTCTCCCTCCCTCTCCCTCCCTCTGCCTCCCTCTCCCTCCTTCTCGTCTGGACTCTCTCCCTCCCTCTCCTTCCCTCTCTCCTGTACCCTCTCTGTCCCTCTCCCTCCCCCTTCCTCCCTCTCCCTTCCTCTCGGCTGGAACCTCTCCCGCCCTCTCCTTCCCTGTCGCCTGGACCCTCTTTCTCCCTCTCCCCTGAACCCTCTCTGTCCCTCTCCCTCCCTCTCGCCTAGACCCTCTCCCTCCCGCTCCCTCCCTCTCTCCTGCACCCTCTCCTCCCCCTCCCTCCATTTCCCTCGAACCCTCTCCATTCCTCTCCCTCCCTCTCCCTCGGACCCTCTCCCTCCCTCTCCCTCGGACCCTCTCCCTGCCTCTCCCCCCCTCTCCCTCCCTCTCCCTCCCTCTCGTCTGGACCCTCTCCCTCCTTCTCCCTCCCTCTCGCCTGGACCCTCTCCATTCCTCTCCCTCCCTCTCGCCTGGACTCTCTCCCTTCCTCTCCCTCCCTCTGCCTCCCTCTCCCTCCTTCTCGTCTGGACCCTCTCTGTCCGTCTCCCTCCCGCTGCCTCCCTCTCCCTCCTTCTCGTCTGGCCCCTCTCCCTCCTTCTCCCTCCCTCTTGCCTGGACCCTCTCCATTCCTCTCCCTCCCTCTCGTCTGGACCCTCTCCCTCCCTCTCCCTCCCTCTGCCTCCCTCTCCCTCCCTCTCGTCTGGACCCTCTCTCTCCCTCTCCCTCCGTCTGCCTCCCTCTCCCGCCCTCTCGCCTGGCCCCTCTCCTTTCCTCTCCCTCCCTCTCCTCTGGATCATCTCCCTCCCTCTCCCTCCCTCTCGCCTGGACCCTCTCCCTCCCTCTCCCTCCCTCTCGCCTGGACCCTCTCCTTTCCTCTCCCTCCCTCTCCTCTGGATTATCTCCCTCCCTCTCCCTCCGTCTGCCTCCCTCTCCCTCCCTCTCGCCTGGACCCTCTCCTTTCCTCTCCCTCCCTCTCCTCTGGATTATCTCCCTCCCTCTCCCTTCCTCTCGCCTGAACCCTCTCCCGCCGTCTCCCTCCCTGTCCCTCGGACCCTCTCCCTCCCTCTCCCTCCCTCTCCCCTGGAACCTCTCCCGCCCTCTCCCTCCCTCTCGTCTGGACCCTTTTCCTCCCGCTCCCTCCCTCTCCCTCCATTTCCCTCGGACCCTCGGACCCTCTCCCTTCCTCTCCCTCCCTCTCGCCTTGAACCTCTCACTCCCTCTCCCTCCCTCTGCCTCCCTCTCCCTCCTTCTCGTCTGGACTCTCTCCCTCCCTCTCCTTCCCTCTCTCCTGTACCCTCTCCCTCCCTCTCCCTCCCTCTCCCTCCCTCTGCCTCCCTCTCCCTCCTTCTCGTCTGGACCCTCTCTCTCCCTCTCCCTCCCTCTGCCTCCCTCTCCCTCCTTCTCGTCTGGACCCTCTCCCTCCCTCTCCCTCCCTCTCGTCTGGACCCTCTCCCTCCTTCTCCCTTCCTCTCTCCTGGACCCTCTCCCTCCCTCTCCCTCCCTCTGCCTCCCTCTCCCTCCTTCTCGTCTGGACACTCTCTCTCCCTCTCCCTCTCGCTGCCTCCCTCTCCCTTCCCTCTCGTCTGGACCCTCTCTCTCACTCTCCCTCCCTCTCCCCTGGACCCTCTCCCGCCCTCTCCCTCCCTCTCCCTCCATTTCCCTCGGACCCTCTCCATTCCTCTCCCTCCCTCTCGTCTGGACCCTCTCCCTCCCTCTCCCTCCGTCTGCCTCCCTCTCCCTCCCTCTCGTCTGGACCCTCTCTCTCCCTCTCCCTCCGTCTGCCTCCCTCTCCCTCCCTCTCGCCTGGCCCCTCTCCTTTCCTCTCCCTCCCTCTCGCCTGGACCTTCTCCATTCCTCTCCCTCCCTCTCGTCTGGCTCCCTCTCCCTCCCTCTCCCTCCCTCTCCCTCCGTCTGCCTCCCTCTCCCTCCCTCTCGTCTGGACCCTCTCCCTCCCTCTCCCTCCGTCTGCCACCCTCTCCCTCCCTCTCGTCTGGACCGTCTCCCTCCCTCTCCCTCCCTCTCGTCTGGACCCTCTCCCTGCTTCTCCCTCCCTCTCGCCTGGACCCTCTCCATTCCTCTCCCTCCCTCTCTCCTGGACCCTCTCCCTCCCTCTCCCTCCCTCTGCCTCCCTCGCCCTCCTTCTCGTCTGGACCCTCTCTCTCCCTCTCCCTCCCGCTGCCTCCCTCTGCCTTCCCTCTCGTCTGGACCCTCTCTCTCACTCTCCCTCCCTCTTGCCTGGACCCTCTTCCTCCCTCTCCCTCCCTCTCCCCTGGACCCTCTCCCTCCCTCTCCCTCCTTCACGTCTGGACCCTCTCCCTGCCTCTCCCTCCCTCTCCCCTGCAGCCTCTCCCGCCCTCTCCCTCCCTCTCGTCTGGACCCTCTTCCTCCCTCTCCCTCCCTCTCCCTCCATTTCCCTCGGACCCTCTCCATTCCTCTCCCTCCCCCCTCGCCTGGACCCTCTCCCTCCCTCTCCTCCCTCTGCCTCCCTCTCGCCTGCACCCTCTTTCTCCCTCTCCCTCCTTTTCTCCTTTACCCACTCCCTCCCTCTCACCTGCACCCTCTCCCTGCCTCTCCCTTCCTCTCCCCTGCAGCCTCTTCCTTCCTCTCCCTTCCTCTCGTCTGGACCCTCTCCCTCCCTCTCCTCCCTCTGCCTCCCTCTCGCCTGCACCCTCTCTCTCCCTCTCCCTCCTTTTCTCCTTTACCCACTCCCTCCCTCTCACCTGCACCCTCTCCCTGCCTCTCCCTTCCTCTCCCCTGCAGCCTCTCCCTTCCTCTCCCTCCCTCTCGTCTGGACCCTCTCCCTCCCTCTCCCTCCCTCTCCCTCCCTCTGCCTCCCTCTCCCTCCTTCTCGTCTGGACCCCCTCTCTCCCTCTCCCTCCCGCTGCCTCCCTCTCCCTCCTTCTCGTCTGGACCCTCTCCCTCCCTCTCCCTCCCTCTCGTCTGGACCCTCTCCCTCCTTCTCCCTCCCTCTCTCCTGGACCCTCTCCCTCCCTCTCCCTCCCTCTGCCTCCCTCTCCCTCCTTCTCGTCTGGACCCTCTCTCTCACTCTCCCTCTCGCTGCCTCCCTCTCCCTTCCCTCTCGTCTGGACCCTCTCTCTCACTCTCCCTCCCTCTCCCCTGGACCCTCTCCCGCCCTCTCCCTCTCTCTCGTATGGACCCTCTCCCTCCCTCTCCCTCCCTCTCCCTCCATTTCCCTCGGACCCTCTCCACTCCTCTCCCTCCCTCTCGTCTGGACCCTCTCCCTCCCTCTCCCTCCCTCTGCCTCCCTCTACCTCCCTCTCGTCTGGACCCTCTCCCTCCATCTCCCTCCGTCTGCCTCCCTCTCCCTCCCTCTCCCCTGGACCCTCTCCCTCCCTCTCCCTCCTTCACGTCTGGACCCTCTCCCTGCCTCTCCCTCCCTCTCCCCTGCAGCCTCTCCCGCCCTCTCCCTCCCTCTCGTCTGGACCCTCTCCCTCCCTCTCCCTCCTTCTCGTCTGGACCCTCTCCCTCCCTCTCCCTCCCTCTCCCCTTCAGCCTCTCCCGCCCTCTCCCTCCCTCTCGTCTGCACCCTCTTCCTCCCTGTCCCTCTCTCTCCCTCCATTTCCCTCGTACCCTCTCCATTCCTCTCCCTCCCTCTCGCCTGGACCCTCTCCCTCCCTCTGCCTCCCTCTGCCTCCCTCTCCCTCCTTCTCGTCTGGACTCTCTCCCTCCCTCTCCTTCCCTCTCTCCTGTACCCTCTCTGTCCCTCTCCCTCCCGCTGCCTCCCTCTCCCTCCTTCTCGTCTGGACCCTCTCCCTCCCTCTCCCTCCCTCTCGTCTGGACCCTCTCCCTCCTTCTCCCTCCCTCTCTCCTGGACCCTCTCCCTCCCTCTCCCTCCCTCTGCCTCCCTCTCCCTCCTTCTCGTCTGGACCCTCTCTCTCACTCTCCCTCTCGCTGCCTCCCTCTCCCTTCCCTCTCGTCTGGACCCTCTCTCTCACTCTCCCTCCCTCTCCCCTGGACCCTCTCCCGCCCTCTCCCTCTCTCTCGTATGGACCCTCTCCCTCCCTCTCCCTCCCTCTCCCTCCATTTCCCTCGGACCCTCTCCACTCCTCTCCCTCCCTCTCGTCTGGACCCTCTCCCTCCCTCTCCCTTCGTCTGCCTCCCTCTACCTCCCTCTCGTCTGGACCCTCTCCCTCCATCTCCCTCCGTCTGCCTCCCTCTCCCGCCCGCTCGCCTGGCCCCTCTCCTTTCCTCTCCCTCCCTCTCCCCTGGACCTTCTCCATTCCTCTCCCTCCCTCTCCCCTGGACCCTCTCCTGCCCTCTCCCTCCCTCTCGCCTGGACCCTCTCCCTCCCTCTCCCTCCTTCTCGTCTGGACCCTCTCCCTCCCTCTCCCTCCCTCTCCCCTTCAGCCTCTCCCGCCCTCTCCCTCCCTCTCGTCTGGACCCTCTTCCTCCCTGTCCCTCTCTCTCCCTCCATTTCCTTCGTACCCTCTCCATTCCTCTCCCTCCCTCTCGCCTGGACCCTCTCCCTCCCTCTCCCTCCCTCTGCCTCCCTCTCCCTCCTTCTCGTCTGGACTCTCTCCCTCCCTCTCCTTCCCTCTCTCCTGTACCCTCTCTGTCCCTCTCCCTCCCCCTTCCTCCCTCTCCCTTCCTCTCGGCTGGAACCTCTCCCGCCCTCTCCTTCCCTGTCGCCTGGACCCTCTTTCTCCCTCTCCCCTGAACCCTCTCTGTCCCTCTCCCTCCCTCTCGCCTAGACCCTCTCCCTCCCGCTCCCTCCCTCTCTCCTGCACCCTCTCCTCCCCCTCCCTCCATTTCCCTCGAACCCTCTCCATTCCTCTCCCTCCCTCTCCCTCGGACCCTCTCCCTCCCTCTCCCTCGGACCCTCTCCCTGCCTCTCCCCCCCTCTCCCTCCCTCTCCCTCCCTCTCGTCTGGACCCTCTCCCTCCTTCTCCCTCCCTCTCGCCTGGACCCTCTCCATTCCTCTCCCTCCCTCTCGCCTGGACTCTCTCCCTTCCTCTCCCTCCCTCTGCCTCCCTCTCCCTCCTTCTCGTCTGGACCCTCTCTGTCCGTCTCCCTCCCGCTGCCTCCCTCTCCCTCCTTCTCGTCTGGCCCCTCTCCCTCCTTCTCCCTCCCTCTTGCCTGGACCCTCTCCATTCCTCTCCCTCCCTCTCGTCTGGACCCTCTCCCTCCCTCTCCCTCCCTCTGCCTCCCTCTCCCTCCCTCTCGTCTGGACCCTCTCTCTCCCTCTCCCTCCCGCTGCCTCCCTCTCCCGCCCTCTCGCCTGGCCCCTCTCCTTTCCTCTCCCTCCCTCTCCTCTGGATCATCTCCCTCCCTCTCCCTCCCTCTCCCCTGGACCCTCTCCCTCCCTCTCCCTCCCTCTCGCCTGGACCCTCTCCTTTCCTCTCCCTCCCTCTCCTCTGGATTATCTCCCTCCCTCTCCCTCCGTCTGCCTCCCTCTC